>NC_139680.1:46029045-46216236 GCF_964106915.1 Podarcis gaigeae | reverse complement strand
ATCCCAGCAGTCTAGTTCAGCCTTTGTGACCCACTCACTGAGGTAACTTTCAAGTGGGTCAGCAGTTATGAATGTCCCAAACTGAACAGGAATTAATTTACCTTTTTTCCAGTCCAAAGGTGGGTGGGACTTAAGCACTTAAATGTACCTGGCCAATGATCATTTTTACATCACAGAGGGTAAAAAGTGTTCCTGGCTTTTACAAGAAAGTGAGAAGGGGCAATAGAAACATAATATATTTCTCTCTCACACACACTCTGTTGCACCAGAGATGGGGTACCTATGACTCTTCAGGTTGTTAGACTCTGACTCCTATCAAAACTGGTCTGCATGGTCAGTGGTCAAGGACTATAAGAGTATGGAATACAAAAACGTCTGAAGGACCACAGGCAAATCCTCCATACAGAGACCAAAACATGTGGAGGCTCAGTTCTTGAGATCCTCCTCTACTCTGAGAGATAATTGTGGGAATCAGACCTTCCCATGCAACAAGCACTCATTTCCTCTCAGCTGCATGGGGAAGGGGTATGTGTGCCCTTACTCCTACATGCAAAGCTCCAATCCGACTTACCTAAATGCCAATTAAATTTGATGGGGCATATATAGGATTGCACTGTTAGTGGAGGTAGCTTTTCTGCCAGGGGGAAAGATGACAAATGTTTAACCATTTTCGTTCATCTATTTTGAAGGCTGGGTTATGTGAACATAAAGGAGACTGCATAGAGACAACGTGCACAGGAGCTGAAACCAAGAGGGGTTAATTTTGTGAGGCCAGCACATTAGACCGCCTTCGAGGGCCCAGGATAAACAACAAGACCAAAACAAGAATGTGGATTGAATCAGGCCACAACTTTATTGAATACAGTAAAGTAAGCAGGGTTGGCATAGCATTGGGGTAGGAATCTGTTTGCCCAATAAATCTTCTGATATGAAGCCTGCCTACTGGGGAATCCCAGGGGAGTTAAGCAGTGCAAAGGAGCCAGCACATCATAGGCCAATGAAGCTGGAATCCTACTGACAACCTGAGGTGAGGCAACACTCATTCTGAGCTTGGAATGAGAGCAGGTACTGTACACCTCAAGCTGCTGTAGAGAGTCTCCCCTTAATATTTGAGCTTGCCCAGTGTAATTTCTGCCCAGTTTGTGACAATTAAATTTGGTTAAATGCCTAACAATAACTTGCCTTCACTGCAAAAAGGAGAGAACCTCTCAACCAAGGGCCAATTGTGAAAGAAAGTAAAAATCCTTTTCAGCCCTGAAAACCAGTAGCCTCATAATGTCTCCGTGGAAGACTCTAAAACCAAGAGATGGAAGGAGAAATGGGATATCGATCCATCAGGGTCTGGGCTGGTGGAAGGTCTGCACCTCTCCTAGATCTGGTGTGGCCACATGAAAAGTTGAGGTCCCAAGATCTCAAGATCTTGAGGAGGACCCATCCCCTTCTTGTTCATGTTAGCTGCCCTCCCACCCTACAACTCAGTCTGAGTAATGGATTGCCACACCAAGCCATAGGTATTTAATTAATTTATTTGGAGGAGTTTTAATCAGTCATTTAGTGAAACTATAAGAGCATCATACGAGGAGATTTTTTAAAGAAAATCAATATAAAATCCCAAGCAAATTAAACACAAATTCAGCAAGAATGTATAAAATCATAACTGACGGTGAATGATAGAAGCCTGGGTGTATAAAAACATTTTCAACTAGCAATGGAATGACATCACAGCTGGCATCAGGTGAGCGCCCGTGGGGTTGGCAGCTTTCTGTAAGCAGGATGTTAGAAATGAAGAAAACTAGACTAGCACCAAGGCCAGATATTTTGCCAGAGTCATCCTGCTCCTCACCAATTACCCTTCATCCTAAGCTCCTGGGGTGGGTTACAAACAATTACAAACTGAAGATAAACCTGGTACCCTCCAGATGTGTTGATTTACAAACTTCCATCAGCCCCAGTTGTGCAGGCTGGGCTTTATGAAACTTGTAGTCCAAAACCTCTGCTGGGCATCAGGTTGGGGAAAGCTGCCTAAAGTGGTGATTACCTTAAGACCCATTGATTTCAATGAGCCTTAAATTCAACTAGCATACTCTGGATCAAATTACTTGTCTACAGAAAACTCAAACAGTATTTACATAAAGTTTTTCCACCTGACAAACTTGGGTACATCCTCTAATTACACCAAACACATTAACCCTTTATCTTCCATTTTAATTAGTGGATTTAATTAGTAAACCAAATTGATTTCCCCATAAGTAAATTAGAAAATTCACACTGCAGTCTATAAAGCTGTTACACTTTTGCAAATGAGAGCAAGGTAAATGTTGTGAAAGGCATTTAAAAGTGGAGAGTACATTCAGAATGACAGATGACATAGATGAGCTTCCTTTTAAAAAGGGAAAACTCTGACCACGCATTTTCTAAGTTTTATCACAAGTAATGCATGGAGTGGAAGCAGGTTTCTTCTTTGCATAAAATAATGTTTCCTGCTCAGCTAAGATTCTCGTCTTACGGAACCTTTTTATAAGGTTCACTTTTTCAATAACATTTTCTTTTTATAAATACCATAGCTCTGAAAGTTAGATTTCTTCTGTTGATCTTTTTACTCTTACATATCAAAAACTTCTTGGTAAATTATAGATAAAAAAGCATTTTTCAGCAGAATGAAGAGAAAACAGCAAATAATGGTAAATACAGTCCCACAGTCTTACAAAGTGCAGCAAACCACTATGTTGATATAATTTGAGACTGCTATCATCAGTTAGCAATAGTAATAGTAATTGAAAATAAACCTCTTATGCTTTGTTCTTAGGCTAGAGTCTGCTGCACAGTTGCACATATTTCAATTCCAGTGAAATTGGTGCACTGGATTACAACCAAACATGGCTGTTCAACTAAAATCAACACAAGGCTGCAATCTGTTTGAATGAATGAATGAATGAATGAATGAATGAATGAATCTTTATTTGCGTCAGCCATCGGCCATAGCAATAAAACAACAATACGATATACAAATAATAGAAATAAAAAGTCAATTATATAAAATACATTTTAGGGTTTTGAATCACTCTGTTTAATTAGGAGTAAGCTCATTGAACTTATTGGAACTTACAGCTAAGTAGATCAGATTGTGCTGCTAAAGTATAATGTTTTGGATGCCAACTTTACATCCTACTAAGCCCACATTCTTCCTTCCCAAGATTAATAAAATGAGAAAATCCTGCTGCCAGAAAGGTAGCTGGTGTGCCTGTGCTCAGCTATGCTTTCTCTGAAATTTGCTTTTTGCATATAATCGTTATATTATATAATGTGTATGTGTGTCCATACAGACACACACACACAAACAAACAAACACACACACATCTGCTGGCCTCAGTATTTTCTTGCGGCGTTGTTTTTGATCGAAAACTTTGTGGATGTTTGTGATACTGCTGAGAGCCTATTGGCAGATGAGCATCTCTTGCTGTAGTCTCCATCATTATTTGCCTGTCTTGTCTATTAACGAGCACTATCATCCCATCGTAGGATGACAGCTGCAACACGTACTCAGGCGCAATAAACAGCTAAATGAGGCGCGCAGCAATTTCACTTGTCACCAGAGCCCTCGGCACGACTGGCTGCACAGCTTGATGCATAAATTCATGAGGCTGTTGCATATGATGGAGTATGCCTGGCTGAAAGAGGTGATGGATAGCAGGGCAGCTAAAAATGGCCATCACCTTGACTGTGTCAGGACATTTTTTAAAACTACCCCATCAGCTTTCTTGCATTCTTACTTGTACACTATCCTCAAGCTAAATGCTTCCTTGGGGACTGATCAGTGACTTTCCCTTAAAATGTAAGATTTTTTTTAAAAAAAGAAGTCAAGAGTCAAGTTTCTTCTGTTCAAAAGCTGAGTACACAATAAGACTTATCACAACAAAATGTTTATTTAATTTTCTGCAAAGGAAATCAAGCACAAAGCAGAGCCAATAGGCTGCTGGACAATCAGAATGGAATGGTCCCCTAATTTGGGCGAAGGGGGTATTGAATCCAATTGAGAAAATGATTAGCTTTTTTTTAAAAAAACACACAACAACACAAAAAACCAGACCAAAACCCTACAACATAAATAGCACAAGATTTAAAGAAAACTGAAGGAAGGTTCAAAGCAGGAGACATCGCTAAATTGCGTTTGAAATTGTGAGGTTCTCTGATGTGATGACACCGGAATCATATCTTACAGTCCTTTAACGGATGTTCAAGCACTGATTTTAAAAATAAAATAAAAAAAATGGAAGGTTTTATTATTTGCCCTGTGGATTTAGATTTTTAAAAAAATGTTATTTAAATCTAATACACAATTGGGTATGCTAGCTACCCATATACCACAAGTAAACAATTCAAAATCATTTATCATGGGATATTGATATTTGTGGTTTTATTTTGCTAACTCTTCTGCCTTATCTCACGATGTGTAGTATAAAATAAACTAGAAGGAAAAACACTATAAGCTAGAACAAAAAGCAATATTCAGAAACATAAAAAATTCCTTCCAGTAGCACCTTAAAGACCAACTAAGTTAGTTCTTGGTATGAGCTTTCGTGTGCATGCACACTTCTTCAGATACACAGAAGAAGTATATCTGTGTATCTGAAGAAGTGTGCATGCACACGAAAGCTCATACCAAGAACTAACTTAGTTGGTCTTTAAGGTGCTACTGGAAGGAATTTTTTTTGTTTTGACTATGGCAGACCAACACGGCTACCTATCTGTAATTCAGAAACATGTTAAACTTGAATAGCCCCCTGTTTACTTGGCCGCAGCCTGAGAAATTAAGATCTCATCCCAGAAATTGTAATATGTGGACCTTATTCCTTGCACCATCAGCTTCTTCCATAAGGTTTTATACTATAGGCATCCACTTCAGTAGGAGGGTTCATTCAACTTTTTCTATTCATTAGTTTATCAGGGTTCCCTCGCAACAAGGAGCTTATGTATACATAAGTTTGTGCTTACAGCCCCTCCATATGCCAGCAGAACATGCAAACAGTATGGGTGCAAACACTGAACACATTGAAAGTGATGGTCAGGGATACTTTCACACACATTCTTTCAATAGAGTCATCTGAAAACCACGTCTCCTACTCAGCTACGACATCAGCTTAATCTAAGATGAAAACTGCTGGGCGTGGCAGCCAAATGGTTTACAAGCAACAAGTTATTGTAAATACCCTAAACATCTGATTTCCCTCAGTCTTAATTTTTCTTCTTCAATGAATGCAATGAATGTGCACTTTTTGTTATGTAAATAGCGGCTGTGGAGGTGCAAACAGTATGGGTTAGCCTCAAGGCTAAGGGAGGTGGGTTGTTCTGAATAGCATAAAATACAACATTCTTATAACTTCAGATTTTGAACTGACTTGGATTAATGGCTAGTTCCAGGAGGCAGCAAAGCTCGGCATTGGGGGAGGGGTGAATCACACTCCCCAATAGTGCCGCCATTATTACTTTTCATGACACATCCAATATGGTCAGAGGCTGGGGAGATTGGCTGGTTTACATTCTGGTGGTTAATCTGTGACTCTCTAGATGTGGTAGACTCCAGCCCAGCCATCTTACCCAGTGGTCAGAAATGATGGGATTTGTGGTCCAACCATCCAGGGGCCCTGTGTTAGCTACCCTTGCTTTACACATTCCCTATTTTCCAGATGAAAGGGGCTATTTGGCTGAGGGCTATGAAAAATCCTGGTGCCAACAGGACACATAGATGTCTCATCACAATCTGGGCCACTCTTCCCCAACCTGGTGCCATCCAGATGTTTTTGATTACAGTTCCCGTCAAGCACAGCCAATGAAACATCTGGAGGGCACCAGGATGGGAAAGGCTATCCTTAGTAAATGAAGAGAAATTAGGTCCATGAGATAATCTGATTAGATGGTAAAGCTACAAATAAAAACCACTCGGTAATGAGAGATCTAGATGGTCTCTGTTAACAAATATGTCTACTTGCTATTTATTTTAAAATATTTGGGAGGGGCAGTATTAGGTTTCATCTATATTAACCTATTACTTGCTTGGCATTCAAAATGAAAGCAGAAATTCTGTTTCTACAGCTGCAGTGTTTGCTGTCCCGGGGAAATGCATTATGCACCCTCCATCTATGTTACTGGAAGTCACCTAAGGAAGACAAATATAAAGGCAACAAAATCAATGAGGCAGTTTCCTGCAAAGCTTTATGCATTAATCTCTATCACACAGAGAAATATACACCAGTATAAGGGAAGGAAGTCACTTGTTCTCTAATAAAAGAGAAAACCCTTGGTAATAAGCAATTAATAAAGTTGTCGTGATTAGTTATGCAACTATGAATCAATGTTTACAATAAAAATGATTATGTTCATAGTTTTTTTGTACCTATCATTCAATCAGGCTGTAAAAGAAATCTATTCTTTTTAAGGTTTTCACAATATACACTGCTGATTCTCATAATATTTTTATATAGTGCTTGAAGAAAAGGAATTTTTGATTATTATCTTTTGCAGGGCCATATATGAAAGCAATTTTCTGCTGTAACTTTTGATATGCAGAACATGTCCCCTCCCCTTTCACTCAGCCCCAGTTTGAAGGTCTTTATGCTTATTCTCATTTAGTTTTAGAATGGGGGAAAACATGTTTCCCTATGTGTTATTGCATTCTATTGATTTGCCAAGACCCTTTTTGGGACACTCTGCCCCTACCAAGAGGAGGAGGACAAAGACCCTTCCCTTAGTAACCCTTTATCCCAACCACCAATGCTGTCCAACCAATATACTATTTTCATTCTTATTTTACTGGTTGTTTTTAGCATTTTAAGTTTCTGCTCAAATTGAATCTGCCCCCTTATGCTGAACAGAAGATCTAGTACTTTCGATGTGACTAGTCACACAGAACAGCTATAATTCAAGGCATTCTAGATTGTCAAAACCTTTCATGGAACTTTATGCTGCAAAGTTACGTGTGATTACAATCCTACCATAATAAACAATTTCAGGGCGCAGAGCAATTGTGAAGTCTTATTGTGCTAAAGCACGATGATTTTAATGGGAGTTATGCTGGCAGGATTAAAGCCTTAAGAAATGGCTGTTTTTTTCTGATACTGGCTGTGCATCAAATATTTCAAAAAAGTGTCCTTGCTCTGTGTCCTAAACCAACACTTGAGTTCCTCCAACCCTACCAAGAGATTTGAAGATCAAACCTAGGGGCCAAACTCTACTCTCAGTTACATGTTCACCTGTGTAAATTGACAGCAGCATTTGCCCTTGGGACTTTAAACTTGATCTGATATTTGATGGGCAGTCACTACATCCATCTGAACACCAGAGTGATGTGCTCCTGTCAACCTGTGAATCACAGGAACTGCCACACTTGTTTGGAATGAGGAAATAGCAGCATAGAAATAGCTCTTGAAAGCTAGCTCATGCCTTCTTCCTAGCTTGAATGCACAACTTTAACAAAAAAAATAGAAAGAAAGAGTCATGTATCAGTAATAAAGCTGTTGGGCAGCCTGATCCTATTCAGTTATGGAAAGAGGGAACGTGCAAACTATAGACTTGTGATGCCACAGGTAAAGTGGGTTCCTGTGCTTAGCTAATAATGACCTATCCAAATTAGCAGGCAATCTTTGCTCTCCTCTTTAACAGCACCCTTACTGCAAATGTTCCACTAGGGCCAGTGAATTTTGCTGCCTGAGGCAGAACAATAAATAGTCCCCACCCCATCAAGTACCCAGGTATTTTGGCACCCGAGGCACAAGCAACTCTCACCATTCCAGGTAGTAAAAATACAGTTTTAAAAAATGCTGTATTTTCATGACACCCAGAGTCAGCTGCCTGATGCCTTAGGCTCAGTAGGGCTGTCCCTGAAGGGATCTGAAAAGTATCCTGTCTCTTTGCACTCTTTTCATTTGGCCTTGTTGAGGCAGTGCCATGTTGTGCCAAGGGTAAGGGGCAGGTGCAACAGCACTGACTGTTGTTTCTGTGCTGCTGCACGTGGGAGGACGTGTGCCAGGTCATAGCACCAATGGGCAGAAAACAACTATGTCCTCAGAATGAGTCCACAGTTCAATGCTATGAGATATACTAGTGGTGGTGAAGGAGGTTCCATTCAATATAGGCAAGGCCAAGGATGGGGAACCTACGGCTTTCAGAAGTTGTTGGACTACAATTCCTATCACCCCAGTCCATTTTACATGGTGACTGGGGATAATGGGAATTGGAGTCCAACCATATCTGTAGAGCCATAGGTTCTTCTTTCTGATTTGCGGATCAGTTAAGATGGGGATGTTGATAGTGTGTTTCATTCAAGTCGCCACCAGACCCTTATAATTGGGAAGGGATGGAGGGTGAGCCATTTCCCTGGCAGGCACTTACCCATCACACTTACCCCCAAAGATAAGGCTACCAGAAATGGGAGGATAATAGAGGCAAACAAAATCTAGAGGTTTACAAGCCCTCCACCTCCCCAAAGGATGTTTCTAATTTTTCCCATATGAGGTGGACGTTCTCCAAGAAGAGAAAACAATAGTATAGCAATCAGCATTAATCAGCAGTGACTGGTGCTCACTTGGACTAGTGGAATGGAAGCGAGGGCAACCAACAGCAGGTGGAATCAGACGCAGTGACAATCAGAGTCCATCTTCCTCCCTGTTGCATTTTGCAAAGGCAATATCGAGAATGAGAAAGAAGCAGCTGGCAGGCAGTGGACTGGCTGCAAGAAAGAAGGCAGGTGGGTACTGGACAAGGGCAGGTTGAGGTGGGTGTGGCATTGCCCCATTCACTCTAATGGGCCAGCTTCCACTGGTATTAATTATGAAGAAAAGGTATTCCACGAGTAAAACAACAGCAGCATACATACACAATTCAGACCAAGAGAGTAATGCTGGCTTGCTCCCTTTGCAGCAAGCCAGCATTATTATTTCTGGCTTCAGCTAGGAACATCTCCATCCATTGATAGAATACAGGAAAAATATAGTTGACTTTGCCCTCTTCTTGTAGACTTCCTGGGCTTCAGACTGGGCTTTGTTGTAAAGAGAATGCAGGGTTAGATAGGACTTTTGTCAGAAAAAGTCTCCACACACTCTCAGAAAAGTGGAATGATAAAGGAATGTAATGTAGGTTATATGTTCTATAAATAAGTATTACATTTAAGGCAGCAGATAAAGGATTTGAACAGAAACATCATAGAAGTAAGGATGGGAAGTCAAAATGGTAAGAGAATATTGTATTGAAACTAAATTGAATTTGTTAAATTGTATGAAAATCAATAAAATTATAAAAAAGGAAAGAAAAGTGGAATGTCGTAAAGCAGTTGTGGATGGAAAACTGTATTCCTGGCATATTTTGGGGTGTTGTTGTTGTTTTTAACAAAAATCACACTCCTGCTAACATTATTCTGAAAATGGATCACGTCTTGAAGGATAAGCAAACTTTAGTGCTGGACATTTTCTACTCTCAACATGAGATCTCCAGTATGTGTCCCCAGAGTGCCAGAACCTGTTTACATTCCTTGCCTGCCTGCAACAACTGTAATAGAAGAATCCAGAAAAGCCTTGAGCATTCTTCCCATTGAGAGAGACAGGAACAAAGCCTTGCAGGGCTAAGTAGTGGGTGGAAAGTAAATAGGTTCATATGCACTGGGAGCACAAGTACCGCAGGCAGAGGAAGCAGACAATGTAAAATAACTGTAGCTAAATGGCACGCAGGTGTTGGGGGGGGGAATCTATTTACTAGCCTTCCTCTAAGTGTTGTGCTGTTCAGTGAAGCAACAAAAGAAACAGTGAAACATATAAATAGTGCAGGGAACCTTCTTCCCTGCAAATTACACACTTACTTGACCCACAAGAGAAAGGTCGGAATCAAAGTTGACTTCCATGTGATGAAGATGAAAGCAAGTCATCTCCTCACCCCAATATGTAGATAAGGAGAGGAACCACCCCAGGGTTCAGGTTTCTGTGAAGAGCCCTACAGAAGCTTTAATATAAACCATACACTGAGAGACCACACATCCCAGACCCATAAATTTCCTTTCCTGCCAAAGTTCACTAATAAAACAGTTACAAAAAGGTGACCTTACACATGAACATCCTGTTGTGCAACTCTAGCCTTCCATTTCCAAAGTGGTAAACAACTGTACTCTCCCCATTATTTAATTAAAATGTAAGCGATTTCTAGTTTTATTCCAGCTTCTGCATTTCCCACATGTTGTATTCCAGAGACAAATCTCTCCACTTGCTAACCTCTTTCTTAAACTTTGATAGCCATGTATGAACATAGTAACTTGATTGAGCTTTACTAAACACCAAAGTTACCACCTAAATGTTTGAAGGAGTAAATTTATAAATTTAGAGCCGACCTTTGTGTTTAAAACAAACCCCAGTATTTGGGAGACCACCCCAAGCTCATTGGAGCCCATTTAACAATTCCTCGCTCTGTCTAGCTAAGCTGTTTGTCTGTGAGCTTTCCAGAAAGGCCTATTTCTGATGCATTGCTGCACTGAAAATAACACAATTACCTTGAAAATAGGATTAGATTCTAATTGGGAACTGTGTTTGTCACAGAATATTTGAGCCTCCTATTATGTAATGTAAGTGAAAAGTTTTACCACAGAGAACACTTCAGAGTTGAGGGAATAGCAGTGAGGGCTACAGTCGCTGGAGTCACATTCATTCTTTGTTTTGCTCTGGTTACTCTACACATTAATAGCTGCTGGTAGGGCCTTAGTCTACTAGGAAATGTCTCAAGCCTCACAAATCTTCTAGAATGGAACAGCCTTGAGAGGCAATGTGGTAAGCAACAAATGCATGTGGAAATAATGTTCACCAGCTTAGAAGAAAACAGTTGCTGATTAGACAGAACACTAGCATCCTGGAACTCCTAAATGTTCAGAAATTACTTTAAGAAAAGCACAGGATATATTATTTTATTAATAGCTGTTGTTTTCAGTTTTTTTAAAAAAACAAGAAATGGGGGTTGTTTTGAAGAATGGCAAAGGTGGAGATGTAGAACTGGGTCAACTGAGAGAAAAATCTAAGGGTTTTGTTTTGGTTTCCTATCGGAGAGATGCATAGCATGTTGTACAACTGGGGAGCTGTTCTGATTTTTGCTATCTGACATTTCATATTCGTCACTGCATTGTAGAATACCATCATGTCCTAAAGGCACCTGCCCTCTGAGAATCGACTCTGTTTTGCCTGTGCCATTATTACAGGCCTAGTGTATCTGATACGTGATTGAGGCCTCACTCATAAATAAGATGCACTATAAATTTAAGTCCCTGCCTTGTTTAATCCCCCTTTGCCCACACAGCTAGGAAGCTGAACAGAATTTATTGCCTTGTGTATTCTCTCTGATTTATGCAGTCATGAAGCTGCTGCATTTCCCTCTGTTTGACATTATTTTACATTTCATAATAAGTTTCTTCATCACATTATGCCAGCCACCTTTGAAAATGTAGTACTTGGTGTCTGTCCTGTTATTTATTTATTTAGATATCTAGGCTGCTCAACCCCGGAGGCTCTTGTGGGGTGGGAGTTGGGGGGTATTGCCAAATTAAAATTTGATAGAAATTACACACTGTTCAAAACATACATGTCTATACAACATTTCCTGCCCTTTACTGCCTTATCCCACTTACTCTCACTTCCCTTCCTCTCACCAAGAAGAACCCTCTCCCATGGTTTGAGCCGAGTTTGGGCCTTCCTGACAATTGCCTACAAACAAGAAGGGGCATAATAATCTTCTCATCACCACGTTCTAGGCTGTTCACAACATTAGAACATTTTTTTAAAATCTTCTCACCAGTGGTTGAATGTAGGTATGTGTAAAGTAGGGGAACTTTTAATAAAATCCACAAACACAGCCCCCAGAGTCCCATCAGATTTAGGCAAATCATTTCCCCTTATAGGAATGTAGGAAGCTGCCTTACACTGAGTCAGAGAATTGGTCTGTCTGGCTCACTATAGTCTCCAGTGACTAGTAGTTACTCTCCAGGATTTCAGACATCTGTCTCTCCCACCCCTACCAGGAGATGCTGGGGATTGAACCTGGGACCTGCTCTACCAATGAGCCATAAAAAGGTTAAGGTAAAGGGACCCCTGACCATTAGGTCCAGTCATGACCGACTCTGGGGTTGCGGTACTCAGCTCGCTTTATTGGCTGAGGGAGCCGGCGTACAGCCTTCGGTCATGTGGCCAGCATGACTAAGCCGCTTCTGGCAAACCAGAGCAGGAAAATGCCGTTTACTTTGCCACTGGAGCGGTGCCTATTTATCTACTTGCACTTTGACGTGCTTTCGAACTGCTAGGTTGGCAGGAGCAGGGACAAACAACGGGAGCTCACCCCGTTGCGGGGATTCAAACTGTTGACCTTCTGAACAGCAAGCCCTAGGCTCAGTGGTTTAGACCACAGCGCCACCCGCGTCCCCCAATGAGCCATAGCCCTTGTCTAAAAGGGTAGTGGGGGAAGTAATGCAAGAAGTATGGGGGCAGGCCCCATTAGTATTTCTTCCAACCCACTTTTGCTTATTTACCAGTCACAGAAGTGAGACATTTTGATCACAACCCTACATTCTAGCTATCCTAATTCTTCCCTGATGTCTGCAAAATCAACAGTTCACATGTTGCCATATGCAATCTTGCCAGTAGTCACCATCAGTGATGGATTTATGTATAAGCTAAACTAGCTATAGCTTAGGGCCCCACTCTCTTGGGGGGCCCCAAAATTTTTAAAGGAAAAAAAACTGGATGTACATTTCCAAAATATAAGATAAAAAACAAATAAAATGAAACCTACATACAGTAACAGTGTTTTGTGTTGTGTAGGCTCCTATGATGTAAATAATGTTATTAATATACTTCTTCTTCTTCGTAATTGTATTTCACTATTAATAGACTTCTTATTGTATTTCAGTTCAACAATTACTTTCATAAAATACATATTTTGTTATGTGCAAAAATATAACAAATATTCAGCACAAAAACAGCAACAATTTGTTGCTGACAAAGGACAGCTGGACATATAAAAGGTCCCATTACCTTCAGTAGCTTAGGGCCTCATAAAACCTAAATCCTGCCCTGGTCACGATATTCTGTAAAGTATTCCAACTGAAGTCATAATACTGATACTACCTATTGCCTTGGTGTGCAATATTTGCGTGCCAACCCAAGGATGCTAGTTCTCTTCTTCTATTGTCTTCTCTCCAGTCAGATGAAATAATGTTGCCATTAAATTATGCAAGTTCTTCTGATCCAGGGTAGCAAGTGTCATACCTTTGCGAAACTAAAACAGGAATAGACCTCTGGTGTAATTTATTATAATTTAGAATAGAAAATAATTTTAGTCATCATGAAATCCAAGCAAGCACACACTAAAATGAGTGTGTGTGTGTGTGTGTGTGTGTGTGTGTGTGAAAGACAGTGGATTGGATCATGGGATCATTAGTGGATTAGGCTCTGATAGATAAGGAAGTATGGAGGAAGAAGCTAGAAAAATAAAATAAGACATCTGATCAAACAAAAAAAAAAATCTAAGCAAAACATCAGACCGAGTGAATTTTTTTAAAAAAATCTCATTGAAGGGAGGCATTGATAAATTACCCAAATTGATTGACTAAATTAAAACACAAATAGCAAGAATTTAAGAAATATGATTAGGGAAAGGAAGAGATTTGAGATATTAAAAAAAAAATCAGAATGCAAACTAGTTCTAGTGAAATCAATTAGTGTTTTGCTACAGACATCAAAAGGAAAAAGAGTTTACCCTCCGTGTGATACACAATTGCCTTTAAGGCGAAATAAACCAGATATGATACCTGATGACTTCTATTGGACCTCAAGAATTTCATGGCCTATCTGAACACATTAGCTCTCTTTGTTCACATGGAAGTCACAACTGACTCATGTGATTCTTCAGAGTTCTCTCAACATTTACACATGGCAGTATATGCCGTCCAGAAGAGTCGTGTGATACAATTAGACACACTGTCCATTAAGAATATCGAAAGTGAAGTCAGCTCTCATTGCGTAATACTCTATGGTCAAGCTATAGCTGGTTTAACTACGTCCGACATTCAGAGGCTAGAACTATGTACAATCATATTCTGTTTCAAATAAAAACCTACAGCTTCTTTTAGAATGAATGACTAAAATAAAATTCATGACTCTCCCCACCTTATTTTTGTTTGTGCTACAGAGATTATCCTTTTATCTCTCAAATCCTATGCAATAATTTCCATTAATGCAATGATAGCTCCTGGAGAGTGCAGAGATCATCAATCACAGAGTCCCCTACTGTTCCTCTCAACCAGCATACTGCTCATATACCCAAGCAACTGTCCGCCTTTTGAAACTCTTTCAGTTCAAGGAGCCGTTGTATGTGTGTGTGCATACGGTGTGATAAGTTAGTCTGACAGACTTTCAAATGCCAAACCCTCTTAAAATATATTTGAATATTGTTTCAGGAACTGGAAAACACCTTATAATTATAATTTAAAGTAAGCAGAATCACAGTGAGAAAAAAAGAAATATTCAGTGATAATATACAAAACAGATTATTGATTCTTTCAACTTTCACAGATGAATATCCGTGTTTAGAAGGATGGGAAGCTAGGATATAGACCTCTTTCTCCTCTTCCTGCTGTTAATAAGATTATTTATTTACTATGAATGCTTGTTATCCAAATTTCACAAAAAGTTCCAGCATAGGGGTAAGAATAGAAATAGCAATAATAAATATAAAATCATATACAAAATCAAGAGGCATATATATACACACACACCACCAAAATAAAACTACCCACCAATAGAAATTTCACATCCTGCCATTCCCAAAAGCTTGGGGGAAAAGTTGGTTTTTGTGTATTGGTGCAATGTGGGTGTCCAGGGGGATGTGGGTTCTGGAGTTGGGAACCACTACCGAGAAGGCTCTTCCACTTACTGGCATTCCTCAAACCTCAGAGGGCTGTGAAATTGCTAGCAGAACCTTCACAGCTCCCAGTTTGGAGTGTATGATGATCTTTCAGGCATGGGGTACCCATGGGCAGATTTTGTGCCTCAGCATCAGTACTGTCAAAATGGATGATCTATTTGCTTCTGAGTCTGCATTTTATGAGGTAGTAGTAATGATCCGCCCCCCTGCAACCCATATAGTCCTTTCTCCTGCTGGTTATGGACACTTGTTTTCATACAAAGCTTCCTTCCTAGACCAGGGCGAATAATTTTCTTTTATTTACAATACATTTCGCTTTTCTAAAACTGTACTGTTAAATTGTACTGTATTAAAATGTTGATGTCTGCTACACTACGCTCCTTTGGGAAGATACAAATGTAATAAATAAAAATAAATAAATATATAAAGCTTACTCCTTCATGGAAAACAACCTTGACCTTCTACAAATCAGTTTTCTGAACAGTTGCTGAAGGTTAGTAGATTCTCTGCAAAATTGCAGCACATTTGTTAAAGAAAAAATAAATCCGGCTTAAAGAAATTTGAGATGCACTTATTTAAAAATCCAACTTACTGTATTATGAATACTCCAACTTCTAAATGTACCATTTTCCCAGTCTCACTGGGTATGGGAGGAAGAGCACTGGGGATTTTGCAGTTTGCTGCAAACCATTTAATATAATGCATATTTCAAACTATATGGTCAGTGTATTATTTTTAAAGACAAAGCCATTAAAAGTGTTATTAATTTACAGTATTTCAGTATTACCACAATTTAACAGTTGTTGGGAAGCAACACCTTATCTAATCTCATTTCTACTCTGCAATAGCTGATACACTGTACATTCTTTTTTCTAGATTGTATCTTGAAAATTGCAACAGATATATATTATGTATAAATCAAGAACAAATTTTGCATTTTAAATGCTATGAAGATAACAAAGAATGACAGAGAGCAACAGAGACACCTTTTATTATAGATAAATAACTACTATATCACTAGAGAGGTTTGAGTAAGGCTACAAACCCAAGTGAGGAACAGGTTTAAGGATTTAGATTTGGTGGACAGAGTGCCTGAAGAACTATGGATGGTGGCTCATAACATTATACAGGAGGCAGCAACTAAAACCATCCCAATGAAAAGGAAATGCAAGAAAGCAAAGTGGCTGTCCAATGAGGCCTTACAAATAGCGGGGGAGAGAAGGTAAGCAAAATGCAAGGGAGATAGTGAAAGATACAGGAAATTGAATGCAGATTTCCAAAAAATAGCAAGGAGAGACAAGAAGGCCTTCTTAAACGAGCAATGCAAAGAAATAGAGGAAAACAATAGAATGGGAAAAACCAGAGATCTGTTCAAGAAAATTGGAGATATGAAAGGAACATTTCGTACAAAGATTACCATAATAAAAGACAAAAGTGGAAAAGACATAACAGAAGCAGAAGACATCAAGAAGAGGTGGCAAGAATACACAGAGGAACTATACCAGAAAGAAATAGATGTCTTGTATACCCCAGGTAATGTGGTTGCTGACCTTGAGTCAGACATCCTGGAGAGTGAAGTCAAATGGGCCTTAGAAAGCACTGCTAATAACAAGGCCAGTGGAAGTGATGATATTCCAGCTGAACTATTTAAAATTTTAAAAGATGATGCGGTTAAGGTGCTACACTCAATATGCCAGAAAATTTGGAAAACTCAGCAGTGGCCAGAGGATTGGAGAAGATCAGTCTACATCCCAATCCCAAAGAAGGGAAGTGCCAAAGAATGCTCCAACTATCGCACAATTGCACTCTACAAGGAAGGCTTAAGCAGTATGTGGACCGAGAACTCCCAGAAGTGCAAGCTGGATTTCGAAGGGGCAGAGGAACCAGAGACCAAATTGCAAACATGCACTGGATTATGGAGAAAGCTAGAGAGTTCCAGAAAGACATCTACTTCTGCTTCATTGACTATGCAAAAGCCTTTGACTGTGTCGACCACAGCAAACTATTGAAGCTACAAACATGAGTCTGACCAAACTGCGGGAGGCAGTGGAAGACAGGAGTGCTTGGCGTGCTCTGGTCCATGGGGTCACGAAGAGTCGGACACGACTAAACGACTAAACAACAACAACAAACCTAAGCATATTTTATTTGGAAGTAAATGTCATTAATATCAGTAGAAGGAAGTAAATGTCATTAATATCAGTAGAATTTCTTCCTGCAAAGATGTCTTTATGAACCATATATGGCCAGTGCTGATTGCATTTATTTAACTGCATCTGCAGCAAATCATAACGCAAATCCATCTATTCTACATTATTCTTAATTTGCAGCCATTATGGTTGAATACTTGGAGCTGTATAACACACGAGGAGCTTTCTACACAAAAAATTCCATGTAGAAACTGTGTGGTACCCATGCACACTGCCACACATGTCTGTTTCACTGTATGTACACATGGGAGAAACCACAATCAAGGAGGGCTTTCCTTTGTGCATTTGTCACACATGATACTGTTGTGCAGATGCAATTTTGCACAAAATACTTACTCAGGTAGGCAATCCTCACTTGTGTTTCAATCCAAATACAGCACAGAACAGAAGGTATGTACTGCAGGTACATACATACCTGTAATAATTTTATAATCTTAAAACAGGTGGAGGACGAACTAGTTGGTTGGACCAGTACATGAAGGATGAAAGAGAGGTGGCAAGGTGCCTTGGATCAGGTAAGAAAAGCTACCATCTGTTTCCAGCCTAACAAGAAATGAGCTAGTCTAATTTGTGGTGGATAGTGTAGTGTTTAGGTGATTTGTGATGGGAAAAGCAATATTCCAGCTCCTAACTTTAGGAGCTATTTAAATCCATCCATCCTGCAAATGATATCGGCAAAATGTTCATGGGGTCACTTTGCTTTCCATAACTTAAGGTTTCAAATACAATATTTCATTCATGTGCCTCTTCATTCCAATAAGTGTCCCCAACGAGTATCCTGCGTTATAAAGACAACAATACAGACAGTGATACTATTAGGTAAGCCTCCATTGGAATAATTGAGGGATTGCAAATGAGAGAAGAAACTCATTGTGATGCCATTTTCCCTTCTTCTTCAGTCTTTGTGACAAGAATGAATACACTCTATACCATCATCTGTTTCCCCAACCATTAAAGATTGTTAAGAAAATGCATGTTTCCAGATCTCATTACCATCATATTATGAACCAGGATCTATTAGGAAACTATTCCCTCATCTGCAGTGAAACTGAGAATTTGCCAAACATTAATATACGACAGAAAAGCCATTCTCATAGTGGAGACAGGAAGGAAAATGGTATGGCATATATGCATGTTCAAAGCAATTGTAAGATAACAAAAAAGAAGAGCCACTAATAAAATGATATTTAGTTATAATGCAGAAGAGAAAATAGTTCAGAATGAACCCACAATCTTAAGGCATCAATTTTGCTTCTTAACTTTGAGGAGCTGCAGCATTTAAAATGTATTGACTCCTGCAGAACGAAAATCCTTCTCTAAGCTTTGCCTGAGAAAGTTAAATTCCTCATATGACTTTAGTGACTTAAGTGTCCCTCAGAATTGAGCCTCAGGTTTTATACAGGTACTGTGGTAGCGGCTGAAAGAATAGAAGTTTAGAACGTTTCTTTGACATAACTTTGAAAGTTGAGTATATTTATAAGGCAATGGGAAAGGAATTGGTGTGAGAGAAGTTCTGCTCCAAAGGAAAGTAAAATTCCAGAACTTTGTAACAATGGAAAGTTCCAATGGGATTATTTCTGGCATTAATAATAATAATAAAAACATATTGGTTTACCTGTATAATTAAAGAAGCTGGAGATTTGGAGAGCTGGAATAATTTCGCAAATTTAGACTGGTGAACCTTTGCCTGTGAGGTCTGGGTAAGAGGTTGGGACTCCTGTAAACCTCAAAGAGCCATAAGATGCTTCATGGTTTTGGATTTCTAACCTGGTCCGATAACTGGGATATATCTAATAATGAAGGCAGTGGCTATGAGCAGCAATTGCTGCCATGCATCATCATCTGTCTCTTCCTAGCTTCTGTCTGTCTACCATGCTCTAGTTTCTGCCCCCAAGGTTTCAAATATACTGGAATATTTTGTTCACAACAAAATGGTGGCCTATTTTCACCCAGCTGCCTCTCCATTATTCCTTCCCTTCCAAAGAAAGTGCATAATTCAATGGCAGAACACTTGTTTGGCAAGCCTCATGTTTTCTGATAGAGTGAATGAAGTGTATATCTAAAGTCCCAGGTTCAGCCTGCAGACCAGTAAAGATATCTACTGGCAGGGGAAGACCTCTGCCTGAGACCTGGAAAAACAGCTGCCAGACAGAGTAGAAAATGGTGGGCTAGATTGAGAAACACTCTGGGGTAACTTCATTGCAGGCCTGACCTGCTGGGAGCCTGAAGGGCCCTGCCCTGCCCTGCCTCTCTCCACCTGGCTTGGGGCGGGGCCTGACAGGCACCATAAAGGACTGCTGCTGCTGCTGGGCAGAGAGGGCTCCATTTTTGTTTCTGTCTTTTTGTTTTTTTAATTGCTTTTATTTTGTATCTATGTCATTTTAAATTGTGATTGATATGGGGCTACCTTTGAAGGTGACCCGGAAACTGCAATTAATCCAGAATGCGGCAGCTAGACTGGTGACTAGGAGTGGCCACCGGGACCACATAACACTGGTCCTGAGAGATCTGCATTGGCTCCCAGTACGTTTCCGAGCACAATTCAAAGTGTTGGTGCTGACCTTTAAAGCCCTAAGTGGCCTCGGTCCTGTATACCTGAAGGAGCGTCTCCACCCCCATTGTTCAGCCCGGACACTGAGATCCAGCGCTGAGGGCTTTCTGGCGGTTCCCTCACTGCAAGAAGTGAGGTTACAGGAACCAGACAGAGGGCCTTCTCAGTAGTGGTGCCCGCCCTGTGGAACACTCTCCCTTCAGATGTGAAGGAAATAAACAGCTATCTTCTCTTTAAAAGACATCTGAAGGCAGCCCTGTTTAGGGAAGCTTTTAATATTTAATGCTGTATTGTTTTTAACACTTGATTGGAAGCCGCCCAGAGTGGCTGGGGAAACTCAGTCAGATAGGCGGGGTATAAATAATAAATAATTATTATAATTATTATAATGCTGTATTTAGTTTTAGATTTTATGATTTATGTGGAAATTGTTTTCCATTGGTTGTGCACTTTTTGATGTGTTTTATTTATTGTTTATGTCTTTCGTTATGTTGGTAATTATGTAAATCTTGTCGTGTTGTAAGCTGCCTTGAGCATTGTTTTAACTATGGAAAGGTGGCATACAAAGAAAATCATGCTGATGATGATGATGATTGCAGCTACAAGCCCATTGCAGTGAAGAGTTTAGGACTCAAATCTTTTCCCAACACAGTACTCTCTTTCTATTCTGGAGCATTTTTCTCTTGTCATGGATGGGGTTCCACTTCCTATAAAGGAGCATATTCATAACCCAAAGGTGCTCCTTGGTTTATCTTTGTCACTAGTGTCCAGAAAAAGTCTTCGACTAGTTTTGGCTGGTATGCCAGCCTGCCCACAGTCGCCCATGTATCGATCATTCTGGAGTACTGCCATGAACTCTGTGTGGAGCTGGTTGGAAAATTACAGTAGCTAGACTGCCGTATGGGGTGGCCTACCACAACCGTGTTTCATGAATTCCAAAGGACTTGCACTGACTGCCAATTTGCTAAGTGAGCCAAATTTAAGGTGTCCTTGCTCATATATAAAGCCATGTACAACCTGAGGCCTGAATATCTATGGGAGTGTCTGTTCCTGTATAGTCCTGCTAAGCTCATTGGAGATAGCTATCTCCAGCTTTTAGCTGAGGATCTGATACATGTTATGTGGCAACCAGCGGGACAAGCTTTCTGTGGTTGCACATCCTCTGTGAAACCTCCTCATTGTAATATGTGTGGCCTGTCTTTTTAAGAGATATACCTAGTATATAAGAACTCTCACCCCCTCTCTGGGTGTGTTTTCCTCCTTAGTTAACTGAGAACTAGTTGCAGTCTCACTCTTGCTTTGGTAGCAAGAGTTGTAAATTTCGGTTACAATTGTTGAAATTATCCCAACTCCTGCTGCTTCCTCACACAGTGCCTATCCTGCCTAAACCCAAAAAGGATGCATCTCTAAAATAAGATAGATGCCAACTGTGATGAGCTTTGGATGCCTGCTTAAGACCTACTTGTTTACTCAGACTTTTGCTAGCTGTAGTAGGTGGAATATCGTAGTAGTAATGGTTTATTTACTAAATATTTATAAAGCAATATATAAATATGTTAAAACAAAATAAATAAGCCAGACCCAAATCTGCCTAGCTTCAGCAAAGTTGTGGTGTGGTGTGCTTTCAGAACATAACATGGTTCCAGGCTTTTCTCACACTGCAGGCCCAATCCTGAAGGGTGAATTACGTGTGTGTGTGTGTGTGTGTGTGAGAGAGAGAGAGAGAGAGAGAGAATTGCCCTTGCTGGATTGGGACATATGCACTTACTTCAGGACTCCTGCAGAGATTTTATCTGTTGTGTAAATACGGCTAAAATATTACTATTGAGTGTTAGCCAAGCCATTTGTGAGCCTATAAAGTTTGATTGATGGTTGCTGGGGAAAAGGACTGAAAGATCTTGTACCTGAAGATGATGGTTTATGATGATGTTTAAAGCCTTAACAGCACAACTTGCCTCTATGTAAGAAAGAACTAGTTTTATTACTTTGACCAAAGGACATTGACATTTTGATTCCATTAAAAATAAAATAAAATACAGTTCTGTATCTATCACAGCAGGTTTATTTTCAGAATACCAAAATTCATATTGCCATTAATGCAAATGTTGAATTAACACAAAAACACACACACACACACACACACAGAGAGAGAGAGAGAGAGAGAGAGAGAGAAACACGTGTGTGTGTGTAAAATGAGATTGTCATGATAGGATAGAAGAAAAGAGGAGGCTGACTGATGGAAACTTTGATTTCATAAGAGCCTCTGGAAACTGTGGGCCAACTCTTGCTGTCTGGACCACCCCTCTGGGGAAAAAGTAAAGAAGCAGAAAGAGGAGGGAGAGAGTGGGGGGGAGAAGCACAATTCTGAAAACTCCATCTACTTTTGCTCTAGTCTGCCTACTGCCAGTATGCCATCTCCAACAGATTTCCCCCCAAGGAAATGCAACCACGAAAAATATTTTTGAATGCCTTCTGATCATTTAAAGTTGAAAACATTATGCTTAAAGCTTGTCAGATTGAGTAAGAACGTCATGTTCAGTGCTAGGAGGGCTGCATTAGAAATATACGAAATGTTGTATGTAGAGTTTGGTGCAGCAGACGTGGGTAAGTTAAATTTTGAAATAATAAAAATACAGTGGTACCTCGGGTTAAGTACTTAATTCATTCCGGAGGTCCGTTCTTAACCTGAAACTGTTCTTAACCTGAAGCACCACTTTAGCTAATGGGGCCTCCTGCTGCTGCCACGCCGCCGGAGCAAGATTTCTGTTCTCATCCTGAAGCAAAGTTCTTAACCTTAAGCACTATTTCTGGGTTAGTGGAGTCTGTAACCTGAAGCGTATGTAACCTGAAGCGTATGTAACCTGAGATACCACTGCATTATAAAAAAGAGAGAGTTAGGGTAGTCATAGTCAATCAGTTTAAATGACCTTTTAGTGTGATTCTGACCTTGAAGTACTTCTGCCAGAAGGATAGGAGTGCCACTAACAGTGCAATCCTATGCATGTCTATTCAGAAGAAAATACTGCTGCGTTTAATAGGACTTTCTCCCAGGTGAGTGTGCATTTCAGCTCAAATCTTTTCTGCTGAAAGAATAAAATGTTCTATCAGCATAGTGAAATTACACTGGTGTCATATTGCTTCTACTATTTAAATGTGTTTTTTGGGGGAGATTAGTTTGTTTTTGTTTTTGTTTCTGTATGCTGTATTCTGCATTCTCATTTTGTATTTTTTCTGTTGTGAACTGCCCTGGGATCTTCAGATGAAGGGTGGCATACAAATTTAATAAATAATAATAATGTTGAGCCAGTCTTATTCATTACCAGCAAATCTACGACCACAGGACTCTGCCAGCAAAGATGGGAGGCTTATGGGGGAGTGGTGACAGCCAGGGATCATAGTTTAGGTACTTTCCTCTGATAACACAGAGATTAGACCTGCCTATCAATAAGAGTGCAATATGATGCTAATAAAAGAGGTGATGTGAGTCAAAACTTTCCCATCAGAGTCAATGAAGAGTCCAGGTTGACTGCTCCTGTAGCCACATAAGATGATCCAGTTTTAACAAATTGAAAATCCAGTTCCAACGAAAGCTTTCTGTGAGTCTAAAAATGGGTCAGAGAAGGGTCCCCCACAAAAGCCTTGTCCCTGGATGCACTGGGTGTGCCTGCTCCACTCCTGACCTTCTCACATTGAGTAGGAAGACCTGAAGGGGGCTTCTAAGCAAATTCAACTGAACATGCTGAGAAGACTCTTCTCACATAAGGATTCCTGATACATGAGGAAGCTTCTACTTGTGCTGGACCTTCCTGGCCCATGTGGGAAAGTGCAAAATCTGCCATGCAAGGGAACATGTTCCTTCCCTGCTATCAGCTGTTGCATGTTCAGGCTGAATGTCAGAAGGCAGGTTAATTCAGCAGCCAAGATGTAACTCTTGTCAAAGGAATACATTTCATATACACTCTGCCCCCAGCACACACTATTTCTGGGTCACCCAAACTCCAGACTTGATTACGTAGTCCAGAAGGTTTGTTGTGGTGTACATGACCATCGTTTCTTAATATGCCCAGACAGGGGATTTTGCTAATAGTAGTAATGCTACAAATTGGAGAAAGTTTTCATTTCTCTCTTTCTCCAGAATTATCATGCCAAGCATTAGTTGCAGGTCCTTTTACCAAATCATCAATGATACTTGAAAACACAGAATTTCACATTTGGAAGTGAATGTCATCTTCATACCAAGTTGTATCTTAGTGCATTCTTCTCAAGAGGTGTCTTTAGGTACATGGGAAAAGATTACATCTAGGCTTTCAGTTTGATAGGCCATGCAGTCCTTCTTCCCATTCCTAGTTCCCAGGAGGTACACTGATCATTTAGGGCTGAGTTCAGTGGAGATTGGTCTATTTTTGCATCAATATCTGCATCAATTCTTTATTTTGTACATGTCACCAAGCAACTCATTCAGTATCATGTACCTGTATTTCCCCCAAGTACATGATGTTTTTAATGCTGGACAAAGCCAGCTTGTTTTCATATCACTCATATACCCAGTGGGAAGTCTAATCAAGATGGTTGATGACTCCTACGATTCCAGTAGTTCCCACTGTGCTCAAGGTTGCAGTTTATTAGTTTGAGCACAAATGTGAACTTGAAAGTATGAGCAAAGTGTTCATGTAGCTAATAGATGTAGATGTGCTTATATGCATTGCCTATCAGAACATAATGAAACTTTCTCTGGTGCAATATTGGATGCACATGCAACATGCACTTAGAATCGGTGATGCAATTACAACCTAATATCTCTAAAGTAATGTGACTGCAACTTAGCTAGCTGGTGCATCAAGACTGCTCTCTGTTTCAACATTATGAACCTTCTGATATTTTTTTTCCTTTGCTCCTGGGTCCAGCTGTCAAGAATGCAGTTTCTACATGTGCTGTGGAAGGAAATGAGGGGCAGATGGGGCTCATCAACCTGTGAAGATAGCCCAGCTAGGAGAAGGAAAACTCTGATTCTAAACCTCTGCTGCCTTGCAAGATATCTTTGGGAGAAGAAAAGGCTAAAGAGTAAACTCTACAGAATTATGAATTATGGTGCTGGAGAAGACTCTTGAGAGTCCCATGGACTGCAAAAAGAACAAACCTATCCATTCTTAAGGAAATCAGCCCTGAGTGCTCACTGGAAGGACAGATTGTGAAGCTGAGGCTCCAATACTTTGGCCACCTCATGAGAAGAGAAGACTCCCTGGAAAAGACCCTGATGTTGGGAAAGATGGAGGGCACAAGGAGGAGGGGATGACAGAGGACAAGATGGTTGGATAGTGTTCTCGAAGCTACCAGCATGAGTTTGACCAAACTGCGGGAGGCAGTGGAAGACAGAAGTGTCTGGCGTGCTCTGGTCCATGGGGTCACGAAGAGTCGGACACAACTAAACGACTAAACAACAACAACTAACCCTACAGAAATCCAGAGTGGAGTTGGATCGTGGCTTTTTGGGTTGCCATATTTTGAAGAGCAAAAAAGAGGACACATTTGCCCACTTCTACTTTTAGCTATGGATCTCTATGACTGTCATTTTACATACCAATGAAAAAGAGGACAACCAGTCCCTGCATCTTCAAAAGCCTTAACACTTCAGTCCTAAAGGTGTGTGCATGGACACTAGTCCTCTTTGCTTAAATGAATTTTTTCTTCAACTTACTCAGCATCATAAACCTAAGTAAATGTAATTGTTAAGAAGCCCAACTGAAATAAAACACATTTTATTTAATACTAATATCACACTGGAATATATACATTCCCCTAAGTGAATATAATCAGTACTAAAAAACAAAAAAGTGTTCTAGAGTAAGCACACTGGGTTGTTGCCAACTAAATTCTACTCAAAGTAGACTCAAAGGACCTAGGTTAGTTATGCCCAGTGCTTCCCCCCCTAAAAATGTTTAGGGGTACTCTCATTTTGACTCAAGAAAATCACCATTTTATAGTTCAAATCAGGGAAAATAAATACAGTAGATGGACAAAAGTACAAAGATTCACAAAATGTTTAGGGATATGTGTACCCCTGCGTCCCCCGCAGAAAAAAACACTGGTTATGGACTAGTGTTGAATACCATCAAAGATAGTGATGCAGTGTTAATTTTAAATGAGAATTCTGAAAACAAATTAAGGAAAATATTTTTCTACAATGTGTAACATTTTTTATGTAAAAAAAGAAAAGAAAAACATTTTCATTAAAGAGGAACAGTTCAAATGCAAAAGCAAATACTTTATTTTCCTGAATATCTTGGCTTCAGAGCAGATCAGTTTAAATAATCAATTCCTCTCTTGGATAGCAGATCCTTGAAATATCAATTTAAATTTCTTCTTATTCAGAGACCCTGATACTTGAAATATCCTTGTCTTCAATGCCGGATCTTTTGTGCCCATTTGCCTTCCTAAAGAGGAAAAAGGAGGAAACGCTGTGATTTTTGAGATATAGCAATGTGACGCAAAGTGACAAATGGGAGAAAGTGCCACAATGAAACATGATACATTGCAGCATTATGCAATGCTGATACCTAAAGAATCTATAATAGGGTTTTATTTTTTTAAAAAAAATGTTTTGGCTGTGCTTGGGCCCTGGCTCTTTGCTGCTAGATTAAAAATCCACAGGAATACTCCTACCAAACCCAAAAGCAAAATACTATGCTTTATCCTATTTCACTTATGCCTTGTTACAGCGGGTTCTGCGCTGCTGAATATTTTTGTATGCAAATTAATTAGCTTTCCTGCTCTTGTCTGTGTTATTACATTAGACTGTTGGGATCTCCCGGTTCAACACAATAGAAATAATGAGAAAGCAAATTGATAAAATCAAGAGCATCAATATACTACAGCTATCGGATAGTCTAGCTATATGCAGTATAAAATTTATTCTGGGGTGGGGGGGAGCAACATGACAAAAATAGCATCAGTGCCTAGTTAAGCAAGGAAAACGGAGAAACTGTCAATGGTCATAACCCCTAAATCTGTCTGTCTGTCTGTAGTTGCTTAACCCATGTGAACAGCCATTTATTCCTTGTTTCTGCTGCAGCAGATCTTTGGTAGTGCAAGTTAAAGGATCCTGATCTAAAGAGTGGAAGTTCCAACTCTGGTAGCCAGTGCCATAAATGCACATATAGATGTATTAGAATGCAACTGAAGCATCAGTACAAAGTATACAAGTTTTTAATACTTCAAAATAATCCTTAGTGCTCCCAGCATCCTTTTGCCATAGCTCTGTGTATTACTGTGGGCTTTGGCCGTTGTCATCTCTTGGAATCTGAGGGACCCTAGAGCAGTGTCTAGGAGGTTGTGTGTGGACTTAAAATTGAGAATTGATTTTATGGAGAAACATATAACACAGAAAATTTCCAATCTGTACCAACAACATGGAATTTATCCTTACAAAACAGGATCCCATCATTACCCATGAGGAAGTAATCTGTATCTCATCAAGATAAACACCAATAGCCCTGTAATAAATCCCCTGTATGCTGGAAAAGAACACATAGAAACTGATCTCTCTTATGACATTTATCTCCTCTTGTGAAGAGGGATAATTCACAAGTGTCGTAGCCACAAATGAATTATTATATCTCTTCTCACAAGTGAAGATAAATGTAATAATGGAGATAAGCAATCATGCTCACATAGTAATGGTTGCATGTGCATTTCTCTGTGTTATATATAGGAAGGGGAACTATATTAAATACAAAATTAATGAAGGAGCTGCACTGTTTTTCAAGATTCTTGTAAGTTTAGCTTAGAGCTGTAAAATTAGAAGTTTTCAGAAATCTTGTCAGCTGGAGTGGGGGAGGAAACTTAAGCCTAAATGCTCTCAACAATATCTCATCATATCAGCAGTAACGATAGTGAGAAGATACATGCATGTATGACGCACATCTCTGTATAATCCAAAGTAAGATTACAAAACAATGACACCTGAATTATTTTTCTCTCTTTCTCTCCCAGTCTCATGCACATACGTTACTTGAATCAAGCTGAAATGTTTTTATACAAGCTGCATGATATTACAGAATGTTTGAAGAACAGTAGAGGTTGGAAAAAGAAAAGTGTGACAAGATAGTATAAGTTTTTCAAACAGTCTAAAAACAATTAGTTGTCTTCAGCAACAAACAAAAGGGGGTGGGAGGAATGGATGGATAAATAAATATGCAGGACAGTGACAACAGGACATGAAACCCTTGCAAGGAACTGCCAAAAGCTGATTGCAAAAGTAGCAACGTGAAGCCTGTTAAATTCCAGATTGATCCACAACTGAACTCACCAGGAGTGCAATGAGCTGTAATCTCTGCTCTGCTGAGATCATTGTACACCGTGTCAGCGTTCTATTCTCATTCCAGAAATCGGGAAATGCACACTCTTCCCACACAGACTTCTAGAGTTTTAGCCTCAGTACAGGTGCAATTTCATGTGATCAAACTAAAAATAAAAAATAGCAGAGGAACAGGATGCTGGGCAGTTGAAGAAAGAAACGTCCACAACTCCCTCAAGATGGCTGAAGTTGAAAGGAAGGGGAAATAAGGATAGGTCTCATGCTCCTGTTTCCATTCTTTCCTTTCACATGCCGACTTGAGTAGTATTGCTGCTAAATTCCATTGGGGGGGGGGAAGGTTTGGTTGCAGATTTAGTGTCCAAGTGTCCCCAAACTGCAAGGTGGTGGGCGGGTGAGGCGAGTGCTGTTGCTCACAGATCCTGCTTGCATGCCTTCCCAAGGCATGTTAGGAGCCTAGGTATGTTATTTGATCTGGCAGGACTCCAGGATACCCAAGTATTGGCCATAGTCAACAGTACATTTACCGGTTCCCTTACTTTGATAGAATCAGCCATAGTACCTCATCTGGACTAGATTGTTTTAATGTGCTCTAAGTAAGACTGGCTTTGAAAATGTCTAGGCAAATACAATTCATTCAGCATGCAGCCTCCAGACTCCTGTTATGTCAGCTTCTAGATACCTTACCTGTGCAGCTCTGATGCAATCTTAGCCTCAAAGGCTCCCTCATATTTCCAAACCCAGAAACATCCACTGTTGACTGAGCAAGACAATTTCTGAGCAAACATAGAATGTTTGCTTCTATGATCAAAGATTGCATTCTTATGTAAGCACACAGAAGCTCAGAAGCATCTCACACATTTAGCACGAGCGTAAACTTGTGCCTTGATCCTAAAGTCAGCAAGGCATTCTAGGGAGGCTCAGCCCATTTATTGTAGTGAAATTAACATCAGCGCCTTTGTATTTTAGAGTGGCCCTTTAGAAAGGTTCAGATGGAGAGTAACAAACTGAAAATGTCAACAGTCAGTTTCTCAATTGTATCCCCATAGGAAATTACATAATTTACTAGCCTGGGTATAATTAAAAAACAAGAATTTGTTTTAATAAGATTTTGTAGCTGATTCTAAATCTCCCTCAGAGGAAAATATATTTAAATAATCAATATTGCTTTAATATAACTGTAACTCAAGTTCCTGAAGATATTATTCTTTTAACCTGGTGCAATGCTTTATGCAATGAGTTCAAGTAAAACAGCTAGGCTTCACTATTATTCTTGTTACCCTTTTCATACTTGGCTCTCAAGGCAGTAGGTCTCTTTGTTACCAGGCCAGGGAAGGAACATCAGATTGATGCTAATGCTGGGAGCGCTCCAACTGGAGAACAGCCTTTCCAAAGGTATCATGGACTTTGAAGAACAACGAACTCAGGGTGAAAGGGAGAAATGAGCTAAGAGGAAGGCACATTTGGCAAACCCTCACTGTGATCAACTCCTGCCCAGAAACCTATGTCCCCACTGTGGAAGGATATGTGGATCCAGAATTGGCCTCCACAGTCACTTATGGACTCACTGTTAAGACTCTGTTCATGGAAGACTATCTTACTTGGCTACAAGTGACCACCAAAGAAGAAGATAATCACATCAGTGGCAGTTTTTCTACAATACAGTGTATTGCACAATAAGTACCTGATGCATATATTGCTGACATCCTAGTTTATTGGCCTGACATCTGGAAATGTAACATGAATGGCACTTATGCTCAACAAAACCCCTTTTCTGCATATAAGAACTATGGCATGGTATCTGCAGCACATATCTAGATGCACGCACAAAGGCACAAAATGGTTGCATTTAGACATCATTATCAGTCATGTCTTATGATGGGCATAGGACACAGCAATTCATGACCTTCCTCTTCTCTATTTCGACATAGCTGCAAAGAGGAGTTAGGAATCGTTCACTTCACTTTTGATTAACCACAGATTTCCATTTTGTCCAAACCTAGCAAACTGTGTTTCATATTAACTATAGCTTGCTGGAAACAAATCAACATCAAATCACAAGATATGAAGGGGTTTTTTGCTCCAGAAATCTGTAGCTAAATTTAGCCTTGATTTAGAGCTAAGACATAACTGCAATTAATTTAAAAAATGGCATGGAAAGCTTCTAATATCCTCCTTGCAGCCACATTAGCAAGGAGAGGGAAGGTGAAGCACATGGGACCAAGGCTTACGGTGGAATGTACCTTCCTGGATAAACCATGGTTTTTCAAGACTCTGAAACTCAGACACTATATTTCTGAAACTTCCTAAACCTAGAAACTTATTCCAGGTGCTGCTGACTCAAACACAGCATGAAGCATCAGTTCTAGAAGAGAGTATCCAGAGGGACCTTTTGCATGCTGGTGCTATATGAGAAAATTTGTGGATTGGCTCACTGAATGAACACGAGAATTTTCAGCACAGTAGATCAGAATGTCTCTGATCTCATCCCCAAACCATGAAAAGGGAAACAGTAAGAGAACAAAGCAGTTGCTCTCTTTGAGCTCCCTTCATCTCAAGCAGAATTAGTCTTAACCTAAAACATAATCTCTTGCTTTTCTGGACAAGTCCAGTTGAATAGTAATATAATTAAAATCTGTAAGGACACAGATCCATTCATTTCCTTTCATTTTGGCTTTCAACTTCTATACTCAACAAAGAATCTTGCATGCTTCAGAAGCTTGCAGAACATTTGAATCAATTTGAATTGTTCTAACAAAAGATATTACCTTTATCTTTTCTCTTCTTTGTCTCAATAATCCAGTGAGTCAATTAATCGCTTTGATTTCACAAATGGGCAGGTTTATCTAAATGAAAATCTACTTATACATTCAACTATATTGTTGGCACCCATCTGTCTTGGGAGACAATGGGGGTGAAGTCAAACCATTGGAGTGTTTCAGTGCCTTCTGTAGATACCAATACAGGAAAGACATGTTCTGTTGCAGGTGGGGCCAATAAAGGCATCTGGTTTTGCTGCTGCAGGTAACATCAATGTACAATGCCTGCTTTGCTGGGATACAGGTCATGCATCCATAGCAGTGCCCAGTGGAGAAATGACTGCTGGGAGGAGCACAGAGAGAAGAAACACCATGGTGCCTGCCTTCATCTGCCCCAGCTGCAACAAAACATGTCTCTTCTAAATCAGTCTCTACAGCCACAACAGGCATTGTAACCTTCCAACAGTTTGACTTCACCCCCAAAGGCACACTCCCCCATTGTCGCCTGAAACAGAGAGATGCCAGCCTGTTGGTTTCTGCTTCCTTCACTGAGCAGCGAAGTGCTTGTCACAAGACAATGTTTACATTCCACAGTCAAATGCTGCTGGGTTTTCTCATGGGAAAGGAGACTGGATGTGACGTACACTGGTTTCCTGTTTTCACTGTTCTTTGCAGTTCAGTGTTGTTCTCTCCGTGCTTTAGAGGAGAGAGGATGCTTTTCTCTGCTCCGGCAGAGGCAAGATGTTTTTCTGTAATCTACCAGCTTTGAAATGTAAATAAAGCAATATAGAGTATGTGGCACGTACTCCTCATCCTTCCGCTGTGCACGGGACGCTGCTCATCACCAACACATGGTTATGGGCTCCAGAAGTCGAATCGGAGTGCCGGCAAAGGATCGGAATGCAGAGGGACAGATCGAACGGTATCTGCTCTGCGTGTCAAGATGATTGATGAGGTATGTGCTACTGCTCCGGGCAGCCTGCCAGCTTCTAATTAATGGCTTTATGGCTGGACTTTGAACTTTTAAGGCCGTTTTGCCGTGGCACAGGCAAAGGCTCAAAGGGACAAGTTCCTATGCTGGGGAAATCGAAAGTAACTTTTAAAAGTGCTTTTGGAATAAAGCAGCTGCAGAAGTGACGCAGCATGAATTTAAGGCAGCAGAGAGAAAGCACTTTTGAACTTGCCTTTGGAATGAGGGTTGAAGCAGCTGCAATTAAGCAGAGTGGCACAGGCTCACAGGCAGAGGCTGTTTTGAACTTGCTTTTGGAATGAAGCAGCACAGACACAGCTTGTATAAAGCAGCCTGATTTAAAGCAGCAGAGATGACGCAGAAGGCTAATGTCAGAGTCATGATGGCTAGCTGCAGAAGGCTGGCTGAGGCAAGTGGGGAATTTGATGCCAATCAGCCACATGCTCAACTCACAGTAGCCTGTGATACTGCCGTGATTCAGAATGAAGCAGACCGCCGGGGTGCTAGCTGCATGGGCAAGGGGGAGACTTCACAGACGTCATCCCAGAGTGCAGTGGAACCACCAGATGGCGCCAAAGCTTTGAAGGCAGTGAAATGCTACTCGTGTGGACGTCTAGGCCATATGAAGAGGGAATGCAGATATCCCAGGGCCAAGACAGAGCAGCGCAGCGAAAGCTCATCACGTGGAAAAGGCCGAGGCAAAGGCAAAGGTCCGGTGTCCAGGACAACGCAGCACAAGGCAATGGTCTCACGCTTCACTCCAAAGGTTGCAGAGGTCCAGAAGACATCTAGATCTTTCTTCGTTGTTGATTCAGCGGTGACCCACCACATGTGCAACGATAAGCGACTGTTCGTGTCTTTTACACCGCAGGAAGGTGCGATTCACCAGGCGGATGACCACACAATCCCCAGTAAAGGCTATGGAACTGTTGTTCTTCACAGTTTGGACTTATCGATACAGGATGTGCTTTATGTGCCAGATGCCAAACATAATCTGCTCAGCGTTGGACAGCTGAATGAGCGGAAAATTGACGTTTCCTTTAAGAACAAAAGGTGCATCATCACAAAGAAAAATGATTATGTATTGCATGCTGAATATGTTGATCGTTTGTATGTTTTGTATTTTGATGATGTTGTGCAGGATGACACTTGTTGCACTGCAGGTACTAACAAAAGTTTGCATGCAGAATGTATTCACGATTTTCATCGAAAATTTGGTCATTTGCATTTTGAGGCAGTATCTAAAATGCCTGCCTTGGTTGAAGGTATGACTATTAAACCCTGCAGGTACCACATGAAGTGCAAGGCATGCGCAGCAAACAAGGTGAAAATGGCTGCGAAAGGTAAGGTGTCTAGTAGGCAAGCTACAGAACCATACCAGGTTGTTCATGCTGATTTGGTTGGACCACTAGCGCCCTCTTTGGGTGGAAACAGGTACTTCATGGTTCTCATTGATGCATTTTCCAGGTATATTTATGTGTACAATCTCAAGCAGAAATCAGAGGCTTTTCCTAGGTTCAAGGAATTCTGTGCTTGGTTGGAAAATGTGCATGGTAAGAAGATAAAAATTCTTTTCACTGATCGCGGGGGAGAATTCACTTCTCAGCAGTTTGAAGCTTTTCTGACTGAGAAAGGAATTCAACACGATTTGTCTAGTCCTCGCTCGCCATGGCAGAATGGAATTTGCGAGAGGGCAAATCAGACATTGCTTCAAGGGTTAAAAACCTTGCTGCATGATGCCAATCTTCCAGAGAGTTATTGGGCCAAATCTCTCTCGTGTTTTGTTTACAGTTATAATCGCAGGTTATCTTCAGCGATTGGTTGTACCCCCTATGAGAAGATGTTTGGCAAGAAGCCATACATCAAACACATGAAAATTTTTGGTTCTGACATGTGGGTTCACTCACCACAAAGCTCCAAGTTAGACAAGCGTGGATTGCATGGTATCTTTCTAGGTTATCAGAAAGGGTCTTACAGAATAATGATGACTGACTCTAAGGCAATTAAGCTCACAAGCAGTGTTGAGTACAATGCCAAGTGGGGGGAGAATGTGGGAATTTTCCAAAGTTATCCTGATGACAGTGATGAGACTGAGGATAGTCAAAAGCAACCACAACAACCCACACCCACTGATGAAGGTTCTGATTCTGAGTCTGAAACTGAATCGGGTGATTCAGAGGATTTCAAGAGTGCGAAAGCCTCTATGCGACCCTCTGAAAGCTCTGATCAAGAATTAGAGGAACCATTGTTCACAATAGGTCACTTTTCTCCTAAGAAGGAAGAGGAGAGTATTGAAGACTTAAGGCTAATTCGTAGGTCACAGAGAGCCACAAAAGGCAGACCTCCAAAGAGATTTGCTGATGAGTTTGCTAAGATAGCAGTAACAGCTGTTAAAAGCTCCAAGAAGGTATTTGAACCTTCAAGTTTCCAAGAAATCCAGGATTTGGATTCAAAGGAAGCTGAGCCATGGTTAAATGCCATGAAGGCTGAGCTTGATTCCTTGGAAAGGAACAAAACATGGGACCTTGTTCCAGTAGTTCCAGGAATGAAACTGCTTGGAAGCAAATGGGTCTTCAAAGCGAAGACTGATCAAAATGGCAAGATAGTCAGACACAAAGCCAGATTGGTAGCCAGAGGTTTTGCACAGGTACCAGGTGAAGACTATCACGAGACCTACTCACCCACAGTGAGGTATGAGAGCATTAGGCTTATGCTCAAGCTAGCTGCAGAGGAGAATCTACACATTAGTCACCATGATGTGAATACAGCTTTTCTGTACGTATCTCTAGATGAATCACTTTATATGCTTCCACCTGATGGCGTACAGGTAAAACAGGGATATGTTTGTGCTCTGAAAAAGTCCCTTTATGGTCTCAAACAAAGTGCACGGTGTTGGCACACAAAACTCACTGAAGTATTGTTTTCTCTAGGTTTTAAGCAAAGGAAAGCTGATCCATGTGTATTTGTCAAAGAGGAGGGGCAAAAGAAACTGTATTGTTTGTTTTATGTTGATGATCTTTTATTCTTTTGGAAGGATGTCACAATGTACAATAACGCCCTAGCTCAACTGAAAGAGCACTTTGACATGAAAGATCTTGGTGAGGTAAACAACTACCTATCTCTGGAAATAGAGAGAGATCAAGATGGTAACATTCTAGTACACCAGTCACGGAAAATTGCTGATGTGTTAAGCAAACTAAACCTGATGGATGCTAACCCTGTAGACACACCGATGACAACAGGTTATCAGGTAGATGACGCTGAAGAAGCATTTTCTGACACTACACTGTACAGAAGTGTGCTAGGCAAGCTAAACTTCATTGCCAGATGTTCAAGACCTGACATTGCTGTTAGCTGTAATTTGCTAAGCAGACAAGTCAACAATCCTACTGTTAAGGATTGGAAAGCTCTGAAACGCATAGCGCGGTATTTGAAAGGCACTATGCATTACAGACTGAGATTTAACAATCAGAAGTCTGGTGGTCTTGAGATATTTGCAGATGCAAGTTTTGGAAGTGACACTACAGACAGGAAAAGTACGTCTGGAGTTTGCTATATGTACAATCAGGGTCTATTTGATTGGTCATGCAAGAAGCAAACAACAGTTAGCTTAAGTACTTGTGAAGCTGAACTGAATGCACTGTCTTATTCACTTAAGGATTGTGAATGGTTGTTACAATTGTGCAAAGACATGAAAATTCCTGTCAAATGTCCAATCCAGGTTTACCAGGACAACAAAGCATGTTTGGCTTTGCTGAATTCTGAAGGTTGTAAGCAAAGCACGAAGCACTTGCAATTGAAGTTGCAACATGCTAGGGAACGTATTCAAAAGGGACTCGTAACGGTGTCCTATATGCCAGGTAATGAAATTCCTGCTGATGTATTGTCCAAGATTGTATCAAGGGATCAACACTGTACCTATGTGCAGAAGTTGGGTTTGTACTGATATTGTACGAACACGCTGCCCAGTGATGTTCACAGAAAGGGGGAGGATGTTGGTTTCTGCTTCCTTCACTGAGCAGCGAAGTGCTTGTCACAAGACAATGTTTACATTCCACAGTCAAATGCTGTTGGGTTTTCTCACGGGAAAGGAGACTGGATGTGACGTACACTGGTTTCCTGTTTTCACTGTTCTTTGCAGTTCAGTGTTGTTCTCTCCGTGCTTTAGAGGAGAGAGGATGCTTTTCTCTGCTCCGGCAGAGGCAAGATGTTTTTCTGTAATCTACCAGCTTTGAAATGTAAATAAAGCAATATAGAGTATGTGGCACGTACTCCTCATCCTTCCGCTGTGCACGGGACACTGCACTCCAACATTTTCTCCTGCTGCAATACTTTGTAAATATGGGGGAGGGGTTAGTGTAGTAGTAGTAGTAGTAGTAGTAGTAGTAGTAGTAATAATAATAATAATAATAATAATAATAATAATAATAATACTTTTTATTTATACCCCGCCCTCCCCAGCCAAGGCCGGGCTCAGTAGGAGGCTTTGGTGAGCAGTCATTACAAGGGCAGTGGGCAGAAGGAAGAGTGCTAATGGCAGGGAACTGGTCATTAAGGAATATTTTTATTCCAGTAGGCTTTTGCCTGCCAGGCGTCTGCTGCAAAGGTCATGTTTTATCTGTAGCTTCTCCCTTGGCTATATTTTTTAATGTCACATTTTAAATTTATTTTAATATATTTCACTTGTGCCTTTTCTTTACATTTTGACAACAATTTTAAATTATTGTAAGCCGTCCTGAGTGGCTCATGGGCACCAGCAGGGCAGGGCAGACGTCCTTGTATCAAAAAAGAATAAAATACAATCTAGCCTATTCTTTTTTAACAGTCTGGTTGGAAACGAACACTACAGTGGTACCTCAGGTTACAGACGCTTCAGGTTACAGACTCCGCTAACCCAGAAATAGTACCTCGGGTTAAGAACTTTGCTTCAGGATGAGAACAGAAATCGTGCTTGGGTGGGGCAGCGGCAGCAGGAGGCCCCATTAGCTAAAGTGGTGCTTCAGGTTAAGAAGAGTTTCAGGTTAAGAGCGGACCTCCAGAACGAATTAAGTTCTTAGCCCGAGGTACCACTGCATACGATTAACTGAGGTTTAAACAAATCAAGTAGAAATAACATGGACAGTACGTTTTAAACTAAATTTTAAACATCTGATGAAAATACTGACTTCCGTTAAATTGCATCTTTAATTACATCTGTTATTAGCAATACGATAAAATGGCTGCTGTAGCTCTGTGGTAGAAGATATGCTTTGTGGGTGAAAGGTCATAGTTTCAATCCCTGGTATCTCCAGTAGGGCAAAGAAAGACTTCTACAGTGGTACCTTGGTTTTCATACTTAATCTGTTCCGGGAGTCCCTTTGACTCCCAAAACCATTGGAAAACCAAGGTTTTCCAATTGGCTGCAGGAGCTTCCTGTACTCAAGCAGAAGCCATGTCGGATGTTCGGCTTTGAAAAACATTTGCAAACTGGAACCCTTACTTCTGGGTTCGCGGCGTTCTGGAGCCAATTTGTTCGACAACTAAGCCGTTCGGAAACAAAGGTACCACTACATTTGAAATCCTAGAGAGCCTCCCACAGCTAGTCAGTGTCGAGCAGACAACACTGAACTTGATGGATTAATGGTCTGACTCGATAGAAGCCAGATTCCTCTGTCCTAACTTAGCCACTTCAGATTGGTGAGGAATGAGGCTGTGAATAAATGGTATGTCATCTGAAAACAATGTGTCTGCAAACCAAACGATGCTTCCTGAAGAACAGGACCAACTCAAGTCACTTGATCCATTTGACATTAGGATCCTATCAGAATTGTTCTTTTTGAAACCGGATCTGAGTACCAGGGGTGGCAACTTGAATAAAACACTGGGGGACCCAGGTAAGCCTCGCCCCGCATAATCGATCACATGACACCATGAACGCACACCATGTGAATGGCAAAACCCATCAACTTGGGGGTGGGGAGCAGCCCCCATAAAGTTATTGTTAGAAGGCTCTCTGTTAATAAAGTCATTGGGTAAGTGTCTGGACAATGTTTGTGTCCCAGTAGTAGCTTCCAGACTTTGCAAGGCCCTTTGCAAAACAGCATTAAAATGGGCCCTGCAAACAGGTATTAATGTGTAACTTGTTTAGAACCTTTCAGTATAAAGAATTCTAGGACCTGTAGTTTTGTGCAGATGTTTTAGAAAGCCTAGCCTTTATAAATAACAATGCTTACTATTCTCGGAAGTAAGGCTGCAATCCTGTGAGCACTTACCTCGGGGAACACTACTGAATTCAGCAGAACTTGTTTCTGAGTATATTGTATTTTAATTATCAGTGACCTTGACATTTATTTTTGGTTGTGGCCCTAATGCATTCTTTAAAAAGGTAAATTGTTAAGAGCAAAACTGTAAACAACCAAGCATTCTTCTATAACTCGAAGTGCACCCTTTTCACCCTCTTTATGTTGCCATGTGTCTTTTTATCACAGTGTGCGTAGCTGGAACCATAGAACAAAATGCCCAGTCAACCCCTATGAAGGCCATGTTACAGTTTTGTATGGAAGTAGTCATTCAGACAGAATGTGGGGTGAGTGGGGGGGGGGTGGAATAAAAGAAAAATAAATTGACACCTACTTTATGTTATGAATTTCTATAGCAAACCTAGAGGGATGTGACTTAAAATATCTAGGAAATAAATCCCCTGAAAATAAGGTTTAGAATGGAAATGCTGACAGACATTTAACGATAGCTGAAGTAGCTGGCACTGCTATAATAAAGGGACTTATATGGGATGGGGGGAGAGTATGCTTCACAAAAGCATGTGGATTTCAGGGTAGAGCTATATGCAAAATCCATGTAAAGATGCATGATAATATGCCTGAGTTATTATGATGCAATGGTGTCTGTTACAAAGAACCCAGAAGCTAAGATATTTCAGATAACTGGGAAAGAATTTAAAGGAAAAATACAGCCAAAGCAAAACACTTTAAAGTCTCATTTATTTCAATGGGGGAGATGTAAGCATTTAGCACTGTAATGCTAAATCAGTTAACCACTTAAAACAGTTTTGATCAGCTAGAAAAAGATCACAAATTAACAAGGCATATATTTTTTTAAGTGCTTTTAAAAACCTGCAGTTGGCAAACACTATCACAGAGAGTCTTCCTCTCTCATTTTTAGCATGGAATTTTGTTTTGAAATAACAGTAGAAATACAGGCAACCAAAAAGAATTTAAAAAAAAAGATTACTAAGTAATTAAGGGGGTAATAAAATAATTGATTAGCAACCTGTGGGACAATCAGAGTGAAACATTCAAACATTTTATCCCACGGACTACTTGAAAACTGCTGTTGTAGCAATTACAATGTGATGTGCTGGGTGCTGTATGATTTTCAAATGAACAATTGTTATTATACAGCCTATTACGTTTACGTGTTTTTTCAAGTGGATTTGCGTAATATAGGCATTCTAGTGGTTTTGTCTGATTTTCAATTGCATTACTATTTCTTCCTTTATTTCTTGTGTTGCACCTTATTGTATTACAATGTGCATTCCACAGAATTCCAACTGTAATACAATATAAGAAATAAAAGAAGAAATTTAAAAAATCAACATGAATATTTAGTGCGGATATACCATGGACCACCTGAGTGAAGCCTGTGAACCATTGGTGTTTCATGGACCACAGTTTGGGAGCCTATGGTCTTTGGTGAATCTGACTAACCACTGAGAGTATGGATGTGTATTAAGGTATCTACTCAGAAGTGAACCTCACTGAATTCAAAGGGACTTACCTTCAGATAAGTGAGCATAGTTATTGAAGCCTAAATTATTTAGGAAAAAACAGACTATATGAATGGGATGTAACTAACTAGTCTTGCAAGTGGAAGTTGACACAGTGAGTTTTGCTAGTGTGATGGGGCTTCCTCACCCCCTTCCTGTGCATCTGCACAACCCCCAAAATTAGCCTAGGTGTGTGTGCAGCAAGCATAACCCCCAGAACAGCATGCTGTGGGTATAAATTTATTGCTGTTTAGAAAAAAGACACCTTCTCCCAGTTGACACCAGCTGGGACACACATGTGAATGCTCTATACACAAAAGTATGATGTTTGTTTTGGAACTACTATTTAATGGGGGGACAGGGACCAATCACCTAAAATTCTTACAGTCAGTTAAGATTTCTTCAATAAGTTTTAGAAACGTCATAATAAGGTGCTCGTGTTATGTTGAAATTGCAAGCTCTTTCCCCACATTTTGGTGGTTATTTATCATTCCAGATTTCTGTTCGTCCACCTTTACCTCAACAAAGCCAGTCCCAAGATTCCAGCAAATGTCTTTTTAACCTGCTTTCCCCCATCCAAGTCCCATGCTAGGATGCTTGATTCTTACCCTTTCAAAAACAAACTAATAATAAATTACCTCAGGCATCAAAACACCAATGCAGTCATAAATATCTACAGAGATGTAAGCCCCATTGAATTGAATGGGGCATATTCTCATGCATACAGTGGTACCTTGGGTTAAGAACTTAATTTGTTCTGGAGGTCCGTTCTTAACCTGAAACTGCCTCGGTCCTGTATACCTGAAGGAGTGTCTCCATCCCCATCGTTCAGCCCGGACACTGAGATCCAGCGCCGAGGGCCTTCTGGCGGTTCCCTCATTGCGAGAAGTGAGGCTACAGGGAACCAGACAGAGGGCCTTCTCGGTAGTGGCGCCCGCCCTGTGGAACGCCCTCCCATCAGATGTCAAAGAGATAAAGAATTACCTGACGTTCAGAAGACATCTTAAGGCAGCCCTGTTCAGGGAAGTTTTTAATATGTAATGCTGTACTGTTTTTAACACTGATTGGGAGCCGCCCAGAGTGGCTGGGGAAACTCAGCCAGATGGGCGGGGTATAAATAATAAATTATTATTATTATTATTATTATTATTATTATTATTATTATTATTACTGTTCTTAACCTGAGGTACACTTTAGCTAATGGGGCCTCCCACTGCTGCTGTGCTGCCGCCACGTGATTTCTGTTCTCATCCTGAAGCAAAGTTCTTAACCCGAGGTACTATTTCTGGGTTAGCAGAGTCGGTAACCTGAAGCGTCTGTAACCTGAAGCATCTGTAACCCGAGGTACCACTGCATAGGATTGCAGCCAGGAATGCTCTGAAAAGATATCTGTACAAGCAGGTATACAGATATAATTATTCCACCTCTGTGTGTGTAAAACTCACTCCCTAGCAAGGAGAACAAGGAGAGTGAATTGCAGCCATTGCAACCTACTGATCAATTCTTCTTTATTCAGAATTGTTTAAAAACTAAATGTTTGCCTCCTTCCTTTCTCTGTTTCCTCTCCCCACTGCCTCTACTCCTTGCCCTCCGCCAGCAGCCGTATACGACCATCAGGTCTTACTGGTGTTCCAACAGAATGAATAGTTTAGAGATGTAGCCAGTCGTTTTAATATTCCTGTCTCTCAATAATAATAATGAATCAGGCTCCCCTCAAATAACTTCACTTGGTAATCCTTTCATGTCTATTTGGCTCCTGAGCGATTTCTGTAGAGCATTGTCTGTAGGGAGAGGATGCAAAACAGGAGGTGGAGGTGGGAGCAACGGAGAGGATGTCTCTGAGTTTCTTTCTTTTCTGCCTACAAAACCCAGCCCAAACTGTCAAGGTGACAATCCAAAACGATAATCAAAACCACTTTTTACATTCCATCTTGTAACTGCCGCAGGCAAGTTTTAAAGGAGATGCTAACAAATCCCAAAGAATATCATGTATTAAATATTTGATACACAACTAGCTATGTATACAATAGACATCAAACTTACATTACATATCCCTGTAATTTCTATACCATAGGTAAATAGCTGCTTACCCATCAACATCTGCTAGATGTGAATTCTGTAAGATTGGATTTTGTTTACATTTTAGAAATGGGTATTGTGGAGAAGGAAAAAAGAGTTTTCTTTTTTTAAAATAAAAAAAAAACTCCAGATACTTTTATATAACCATGGTGGGAAAAGTATTTTGAAAATACTTTTACAAAAAAGATCTTGCATGTTCACATCATTTTGCATTAAAAATGCAGTCACCTTTTCCAATTTTGAGGGGTAGGGTAGGGGGGCATTAGCCTTTAAGGAAGAAAAAATGAAGGAGGTATCAAATATTTTAGGCAAATTTCTTTTCCTAGAGGAGTTCCTCCTTCCTGCCAGCAACAACAAATTTACAGTATATATACCATATATGCTTTATACCATTAATGCTTTAGTGGTTTAAAAACATAACAAAACAGAAAACCAAATCAAACAATATATAGCAATTAACAAAAAACAATCAAAAATTAACACTCCTTACGTACCAAAAAGACACAGAATTAATTTCATCCTTTACTAATTCTAATGTGTTTTTATATGTTTTCAGTCTCATCCTTGGATTCCTAGAGTCAGGATGAGTTGAGGAACGTGCATGCTTCTCAAGGAAGTAGGTCCTTCTACTGTTGGGGTCTCATCTGGGCTGGTGCCTGCTGGTTGTCCCTCTGTTAGGGTGGGATTAGATCCTGAATTCTACTAAACTCATCAAAATGGATTACCAACTGTTCCCCCTAGAGCTATGTGATAAAGGCCTCTTGAAATTCTCCACCCTATTCGTGAGCGGAGAAATTGAAAATTCAGTTTCACTGAATTTCTCTGGCACTTTCTTCATTGTAGGGCTCATCATTAGCTGTGGCGATGCAGTGCAACTGGCAACAACAGTGTTGTCAACATGGCTGTCATTCTGCATCCTCCACAATGCCCTAGCATCATTTGGAAGGGTAGATAATGGTGGCCACTACACACACACGTGTCCAGATTCGATTTTTTTAGCCCCTGTTCTTTGAGCCATTTAGCTCTGCTCCATGTGCTGCGTCAAGCTATGGCACCCACAGTTCCCATTTCTGAAAGAATTCTGTATTCGTTTGAAGCTCTGAAGTGGAACACCAAAGTGTCTACATATCAAGCCAGTAAGGGAGATATGGACCATTGCAAAATATTTCAATAAATTAGTTTAATTGTTTAATCATACATAATGGTGTTCATATAAATCAGGCTCATCTGGCTTGGATCAGATTCTCCAGAAAACTGCAGAATAGCTGGGCTTAGTCTAAGCCAATCTGAATTGATTCAGAACTAGTGCTTCTTTTTTTCTAAAAAATATTTAGGTGTACTCTCATTTTCCTACTCATATTGAAATACTGCCCCTCAATGAGGCCAAACGTAGATTCACAAAATGTTTAAGGGTATGTGTACCCTTGCGTCCCCCCAGAAAAAGCACTGTTTAGCACCCATAGGATTCTTGAGACAGGATACAAATTGTAACCCCCTATCCCCAAAACTACTCTCTCCCTCTCTTTCTAGGGTTCCAAGTCACAGGGAAAGAAATATGTGTGTATACAGGTCTTTCTGGCCTCATAATAAACATAGGAAGATTGGGTACTGTGTTTCTGGATATGGCTATTGTTGCATCTACATGAGGATAACTAGTGACATTGAAAGTAGGATAAATGCACCAGTTAGGCAAGGAGGGAAAGCCCCATCTTGCTGAACTCAACAAACAAAAGGGGCAGATCTACCTAAAGGAGATGTGGCCCATTGAGGGCAATGTGGGAGGCTGTGTAGGAATGTGTTCTTACTAGTCCACATTGTTCAGGAGTGGAGTGAGCTCTCTGCTGAACTAAGTGTCATTTCCAGATGCTCATCATGGATAATGCCAGGCGGAATGTGCTATAGAAGATTGCACTAAGGCTATGTCTATTTTAAGATGAAGTAGAAAATGTTAGCTAATGGATCTATCACAGTCTTAAAGTCTGGTTTAGAATAGTCCATGGTTGATTTAAATGCTATTATAATGCGGCCCATTGTCAAAACCATTCAGAATCTCATTTTCTTAACAGACTTTTATACAGTCTTTAACTTGACCATCACTAGACTTCTGGAAGATACTGAAACATTACACTGATTAAAGTTGGAAGACTTGAATAGAGATTAGGATATTCTGTTCACACTCTATATGCTTTTATAGATCTTTTTTAGAGACTCTGAAACTGACTGATTGGAGGTTGAATACTGTGCTAGGAGAATCCCAGAATATTTACTAATTTTTAATATTTAAATATAGAGTGCTTTACAACAACAGGCTTTTAAATCATGATCTTCATAACATTTTAGAATCTTATTCTGTATAAACCAAGGTATATGTCAGTGTTTAAAACTGAATAGGCATGAAAAATCAAAGCAGGAATGGGATTTTAAAAAAGAAAAGAAAAAAGAAATCTCAATCTTTGTCAGCACAGATTCCCACCCCCTAATTTCTGCATTGCTCCTTAATCTTGACAAGAAACAAATTTAGTTTTAACAGTTCCGCTAAGAATATGAACAATTCTTGCGTATTATATGCATTCAGCAATGCATGTAGCTATCTATACTTACATAATAATCATCATAATATAATGCTGCAGAAATATACCACATAGGGCTTTGTTGGCACTATATAAAAAAATATACAGAACTTTTGTGCATACATAACTTTTGTATGATCCTATGCATTCTTGGAGTAGGACACGGGTGGCAGTGGGATGCAGTGGCGCTGTGGTCTAAACCACTGAGCCTCTTGGGCTTGCTGATCAGAAGGTCAGCAGTTCGATTCCCTGTGGCAGGGTGAGCTCCTGTTGCTCAGTCCCAGCTCCTGCCAGCCTAGGAGTTCAAAAGCACATCAAAGTGCAAGTAGATTAATAGGTACCGCTCTGGTGGGAAGGTAAACAGCGTTTCCGTGTGCTGCTCTGGTTTCCGTGTGCTGCTGGCCACATGACCCAGAAAAACTGTCTGTGGACAAACACCGGCTCCCTCGGCCTGCAAAGCAAGATATGCGCTGCAAACCTAGAGTTGTCTGCGACTGGACTTAACTGTTAGGGGTCCTTTACCTTTTTTATGCATTCTTGGAATTTAAGCTGTAATCCTTCCCACTTACTGTACATACCTGGAAGTAAGACTCATTGAATTTAGTGAGACATTACTGAGTGGACAAGCATACAAATGAGGCTAACTTCTGAGTCGCATAGGCTTATATTTCAAAACAAGAGTTAGACTTAGTAGCTCTATTAGTAGACCCTGGCTGGAGCAATGCCTGTCAGCACCACTGCACTCCGCAGAACAGCATCATGAGCATGTTGAGTCTGCCTCATTTTGGAGTAGAGTCCCCTTTTAAGCAGGATTAATAAGGGACATGTGCCAGGCATCCTATTTCTCCCACTGTAAATGAATGATTCAGAGCGGAGGGTATATGTACCCCTCACAGAAGCACACAATCTGAAGCAAATAAAAAATAGCTGTGTATTTCTAAATGGCCCACCCCTGAAGCTCGAAGCTCTAATTCCTCAGGCAGACTTTACTATTATATTGCAACACTTTTATTACTTTTAACCCACATTTATACTTTGCTAGCTCAGTTTATGATAGTATTTGCTTCAGTCAATTGCTATCTGTGTGAAAGGGACCATTTTTGCCGCTTGCTGAAAAGTCACTTCAGACTCCTGTTGTCAGCTGATGGTAAGCACAAAACCAATGCATATTACGTACATGACAGAAGCTAGAATGTCTTTAGGAATGGGAATCAAACAACAATTGTGACATGGAGTGCCTCGTAAATACATGGTGCCTCTGTTAACATTCTGCCTATCAAAACATAAGATACCTTGCTTGTGTAGGAGCATTTTAAGCTTCAGGACACAGGCAAATAGCTAACTTAATGTGAGTTAGAAAGAAGCTTAGCTATGGGTATGTTATTCCCTAATTGCCAAAGGCAAGGTTTCTTGTACTCCCCTCTCAAGCAGCTGGTTCATCAAAAGATGCTAGATTAAATTGATAACCAGAGTTATTGAGTCAGAAGACTGTGTGATGTAAATTAAGTAAGTCTTTGCTTAGCATGAATTATCGAGTACCATGCTTATACATATACTAACCGCCCCCTCTCACAAGTCCATATAATGCTAACCAAATTCCTGTGACTGGAGAAGGGTATAGAATATTATCTCCCCCCCCCCCCCAAAAAAAAGCACAGTGCTCAGATTTGTAGCAAACAAGCCCTTCACCAGAGGTTCTAAACATAGAGGGAAAGTAAAATATCACATTTCTGACACTGGGAAGATTAACAGTGCCCATTCTGATAAAATAACATTCTTATTGGGCAGTGGTTCTTATAAGTGGGGATCAAGCACTGAACATGGATCCTAGTGAGGACTCGGTATGATGGGATCCTAGTGCCCACTTTCCTCTTTGTTATGGGATGCTGGGATGGAAACAGATGTTAACCTCTGATGGGAACCCAGAAGGACTGCATTATTCTCACCGTACCTGCTGCATCTGGCGAGACATCATTTTGAGAGTTACAAGGGGGCGGGGGCAGAATTACCTGCACTATTCTGTGCTGTAAGACTGCTTAACATGGGTTGTTTTTTGGGGTGGGGGGCTGAGGTGGGGGGGCTGTTTCTGTTGAGAATATCACATATAGAGGTCATGGTTTGTTTGTTTGCTTGTTTGTTTGTTTATGACTTCTACCCATGTATTTTCAGTAGGGTAATGTTATGTAATGTATTAAGCAACATTCTCCACTCCAATTGTAATAGAAATGACTACAATGTATGTATGATACATTTATCCTTATGTTCAATGCACCTTCATGTTTATAATTACGTAAATGAAATTGCATTCCTGACTTGCTTTTGTGCCATTCAGAGGCTCAAATGAATATCTTGCCCAGGACTATCCAACCTCTATGGCCACGGATTACCCCATGCATAAATTGAGCAGCCCATCATCATTATTTTTTAACAATGTACAGCACACATGAAATCATTGAATTAGAGTATCTGACTTCTGACACCAGGAATGCAAAGTCCCATTGAATTCAGTGGGATTGAATTCTTCAGGCTTGAGCTTCTAGCCTTTGACTGATCAGTCTTGTTGTTACCAAACATGTTTTCTGCTTCATAGTGATAAGCAATTAGAATAACAGAATCACAGAAGTGTAGAGTTGGAAAGGACCATGAGGGACATCTAGTCCAACCCCTTGCAATCCAGGAATCTTGGCCCAACATGGGAATCACACCCACAACCCTGAGATTAAGAGCCTCATGCTCTACCAACTGAGCTATCCAACACATATCTTTGATCAACAGAAAATATTCTTTGGGGACATCTTAGTTGCCATTTTGTGAGGTCCTGTTTTTGGAAAGATTCCTGATCCAGAGTGCACCAGTTCTGATCAGATGTGAGAAATTTGGCTTTATATGGAGATGGAGGAAAATACCCAGCTACAGGTAGCAGAGACTAAAGCACTCTGTTTGTATAGCAATATAATCTACTGGAGTACCAGTTTGATAGCATCATGTAAACCCAGCCAATAACTCCTTTGGGGATATAAAATATGCAGTGACTTATGATAAAGTTACACGATGCTGACAAGAGGTTATAGTGATGCTTAGCAATAGCAGGATTGCTAATTACATTGCTATAATAAATAATACTATTAGTTCTTCTCTAGCATAACATATCCTTATGGCACTGTAAATACAGATAACAAAGCCAAACAAATTTATCTTCTGACATATGACAGTGTGATGACAATGGACACAGCAAAAATGCAGGGCCTAAAATGCTCAAAAACACACTTTCAGACACTGCTACATGGCCCCAAAAGTTTACATAGAGATTTACAATTGGATACTTTCTAATTAGACACATGCAATGAATACAAATCAGCATTCCAGATAGAGTAACATCTGTTCCAAAGTAAGTTGCAACAACAGTTGCACTTCCTTTATAAACATCTGTAGCATTTCAGCTCTTCAAAGATGTCAAATTCAGTTTAAGCCAGGACTTGCTTTTTGTTTTTGTTTTTTAAATAATTTTTATTAAGATTTTCCAAATTAAAACAAATTAAATCCAATTTATACACTTCTTCCAATAACCAGGACTTCCCCCTCCCCCCCTCTTGTGTTCCAAATCTTCTAAATAAACAATTAAATTCAACAAGTTCTTATCCCCAAATTACACTCATCGTCAATAACCCAATTTTTTCAAATTCCCTTCCCCTAAGATCTGTCTATTCCCTTCCACGAGTTCCCCCCTTTCAAATATAGTGCAGATGAAAAGAAAATAAAAAAAAATAATTTTACAGGCTTTGGATTCCAAATTTCCCTCCCATCTTTCCCTGTTGCGTTCCTTATATCCCTCCAATTCTAATATCTTCCTGGGGTTCCCACATTTCACTAAACCCATATCCCTCTGATTCTTTACCAGTCATTTTTAATCACAAGTGTCCAATCTTAGAAGGAGTCTATCTCAAAAAGGGGCCCATTTCTTCTATCCAGATTTTTGTATCCAGGGGTAAAAAACTCCAATTTTATTTCCATAAGCTTGTCAAATCTGGATATCCCAAATGTCCCCACTCAGTTCTGTCCAGTTCTTGTTGTTTCCTTATTCTTGTCGGTCACTCTCCTCCTTTTTGTTAAGGACTTGCTTTTTGGAACTCTTAAAAATGCACAGTACCATATTTTTCACATACTGAAGATACAAAATGTTCTTGCATTTTGCAATTCAGTGTGGGTGCATGTAGATACACACACACACACACACACAGAGAGAGAGAGAGAGAGAGAGAGAGACCCTTTCTTAATTAAACTTTTTTTTTACATAATCAGCCATAAAATCACTTCCTATATCCTTGGATAAATCAACATTGTTGGAAAATATACTCCAAGCTCATTTTTGTTTCCCATGTCTAAGAGTGATAATTACTTTTCGCCCTTTAACAAATCATGACCCAAGTTCAGAAATTATCTTTTGGAGTAGCCCCTCACATGCTTCCCCTGATTAATACGGAGGAAATTCAGAGAAATTCCCTGTGATTAATCCACACAAAATGCTCTTCACGACTGCTTTGCTCCTAGGAATCAGACTGCAGATCCCGATGCTGTAAGGCAACCTCACAACAGTAAGGTTTTAAACAAACGTTGGCTGTGGAACTATCCAAAGCACCAAATCCATGCTGTTGATGAATATCAAAGGAGATTACATAAGGATGATACAAAATAACAATCTTGCCTTGGATGAAATTCTAGATTTGGGGGAGAAAACTGTGAACGATTATAATAGGAAATAATAATGATTTTTTTTTAAAAAAAAAAAAACCCTCTGTGTGTCTCCAGAGAGAAGTCGGAAAGGGTTAACGAAAACGAACCCTGACAATAGTGGAAACAGTTCTTCATTGTGTGTTGGTTCACTGCTCCACAGGGCATAGCAGATGTTGTGTCTGGTAGTAAGAAGGGCCCAGGAGGTGTGAGCTGTCAATCACTATTCCTCTAACTACAGACTGTGCTATGGATATGAGGCAGGACTAAAACAATCTGTCTCAGCTGGGGTGTGTGAGGTATCAATAACCCTTGGCAGAGGTGTCAAGAGCCTTGCTGGAATCAAACTACCCTGCTGACCAGCTGCTTAGCAAGTTAACAAGCTCCCATTCACCATTCACAGGCCTCCCAGTGCAACAATTAACACAACTGGAGAATGACTCTGCTCGAATCCTTATGAATAAAGCCTTGCCAAATCTACCGGTTATTACTGATGCGTGGATATTTTACTCAGGCAGATAGACAGGGAGAAGGGAAAGACAACGGCTTGCAATAGCTGAGTGGGCTGAAATGAAAACCTAATTTTGACCCTTTAAGGAGCAGTTGGAATGTGATCGATATAGTAAGAAAATGAGGGGGTGGGGAATGTTTTCACAGGTCAGCACAGTTATGGGGTAGCGCAACAGAAACTGCTGTGTGTAAACAGCTTATGCAGAAGCGAAATTGTAGACATAAAGCCAAATCATTAAATAGGCTGGCTGACCTAAGCCGGGAAACATTTGCACAAGTAGTCGTCTCCAACAATAATACTGCAGTTTTATGCAGCTGATGGAGGAAAAGGCAGCATAGTGAAAATGTAAAAATCTCTCACATAATGCCCTTAGATTCCATATTAAGTTTAGCTGGTATAGATTTGGATTCCTCTGCAGTAAAATAAATGAAGTTAGGATGTGAACTATGATATTGGTTATTTTTCTTTATTTTCTAGGTTTCTCTGTCCCCCATAAGATATAGTTTCCTGGGTGGCTTTCAATATGTAAGTTTTTAAAGGCGGAGTATAATATTAAAATAAAAACTACGCAAAATACAACACAAGCAAAAGCGTTAGCTGTGTACTACATTAAATCTTACAATGTTACAAAAATGTCACAAAATGATTTACTTTCCATGTGTGTTTGCAAGATCAAAACAAAGTTTTGGATCACATCCAAAGATGTTTTTATTTTATATAAGGTCAGAAGGCTCACCAAGGGAAAAAGTCTCAATTTTGCAGGTGGTTATCTTCAGATCTTTATGTTCTTTTTCTAAACTCCAAGCATAGTAAATAATGTTTTTCATGTGTCCTCCTCACTGTATTTCCCATTTAAAAAACAACAACCGAGAGTATTTGAAGCAGAGTGAAATGGCTTTAGGTTTGGGGTGCTAGTTGCTTAATTTTTCTGGTTTCATTACTGTAAAAAGTCTAAACTATTGTGTCTGCCTATTATAAATAAAGGGAGGGTCAAATAGAAGAAAATATTAGCTTTAAACAGATTCGTGCAACATATTAGCTTCAGACATCTAATACTGTTTATCCTTATTTTGACACAAAATAGTGCTGATAGCCCACGAGACCTCTTAGGGCAGAGCTTTTCACACAGCAAAAGCTGTTTTCTACTACAAAAGCACAGCAGCTGTGGCTCCTGCAGCTACTCTTAAAGGGCGATATAATAAAACCCTGGGAGGGAGTAGGTCGAGACAGGAGCATGAAATGGACGAGATGAAGATCCTTTGTCACAGCCAAACAGGCTGCAAAGTTACTATAGTAACATGCAGTATTACGCTCCAGGTGGATTGACTTAAAGTTGCCTAAACAAAAAAAAGAGGTTAATATAAACCAAACCAATAATTATTATACATAATCTACCAAACTGTTTGCCAAGATGCTATTATTTCTTCATTTAGCCATACCAGAGAAGGCAATGTGAAAATTGTTGTCTGTGATGGCAGGGCAAAAACAAATCTCCTTATTGCCATTGTGGAAACAATATGTGGATGTACAGGAAACACCTCATTCCTCCTTTATTCACACAGGAGTTGATCACACAAAGTTGCTGTTTTTTGGCTGAGAATCATTTATTTTATTTTATTGTCTTCCAGGAGTGATGAAAACTCAGCACCACTTTGAAAATGAATTCAAACTGCAGTTTGGCTATTAAATCTTCATCAGTTTCTTAGTCCCAAGCAGCAGGCCTAGGTGCTTTATAACACCCTAAAATGGAATAGGCCATACCTGAAATGCACCCAATCCTTAAAATAAACAAGAAATAGGTGGTAGGTCAAAAGAAAGATCAAACATTGACATGGCTAGCAACGTGAAACCATCTTATCAGGCAATATCTATCAAATAGCACACTATCTTCTTGTGGTATATTTAATGTAGTCTAAAGTGGAAGATATTATTTCAGGTGCAAAAATATCTAAGGCAAGTTGTTCCCACACTCTTTTTTCCGCCCCAGACCACTAGGAAATTGCTGGAGATCCTGATGGACCGCTTAATGATATTTCTGTCCATTGTAGCAATTGTAATGTGCTGTGGTAGATGCTGCATGATTTATAATTGCAGTTTTACAATGATCACCTAAACAAAGCTTGCAGGCAACAGTTTGGGAACTCCTGTTCTATGGCAATCAGTGGACACATGAGTAGCAGGGATGATGTAAAACAGAACGTAGTGATTTGAAGGGCAAATCAAAACATTCATCTAGGGTTGTTCAGCCTTTGCTGAAAAACTAATCTTTCTGTTTCAGAAGTTTCTGAGTTAAGAATATTAAATTGAAAAAGACACCAATGTGATATCTTTCCTCTGCTTTGGAATTTCAGGGATGTTCCTTTACTTTCTCTTCCCTGAGAGAGCAATGCTATTTATCTACTTCATTCTGCAGGGAAGTGTTACATGCCTAATTAATATTTGCACACTGGGCTGTTTTGTAGCATAATGAAATCATATTCCTAAAGTGATGTGTAAGTGCAAATATTGCTAAACCCGTTAATGGCAAATATTGGGACAGAAGCTAGGCTGACAGCAAGCGAGCAAAGCGCTCCATCCCACACACTCCATTCACACAGATACAGGTAGAATGGCATGATGCGGTGTGATCCAAGGCTGAAATGCTCTTTAAAAACACCTATGTTACCCCCAAAAGGGAGGGCTTCAATCATTCTTCCTGACTCTATTTATGACATTCATTCTTAATTAGATCTGGGGTTTCCAAGAAACTTGCTTACGATTGAAACCATTAAGGCTGCAGTGCACCCTCTAAAGGGGAATGGGAGGCACAGCCAGTGGATCTATTCAGTGTGATGTCTGCTGCTTCTGCTGCAATACAGCAGTTGCCTGCTCCTCCTCCTCCTCCTCCTCCTCCTCTCTCTCTCTCTCTCTCTCTCTGTGTGTGTGTGTGTGTGTGTGAGAGAGAGAGAGAGAGAGAGAGAGAGAGAGAAACAGACAGACTGACTGACAGACAGAGAAACATTGTTCTTGAAATACTACAGAGTCCTTGAAACTGCAAACCAAATAAGAATTTGTCCTCAAAACTACTTGGGCAAAATGTTTAAAAAAATGTTTGCTATATTTTCATATACTTATTCTAAATTCAAATGCCTTCTTTACAAGGCTCAGGGTCCCATGTGCTGCTTTTGAGGGGTGACACAGGCTTCTGAATGTGTGTCGTCTCCCAAAGCTAGAAGGAATACCAGAAATGCCCCTTTTAATGAGTGAGGCCTCCACAACTCAGAATTAGGGGATTTGTATGTTAAATCTGTTGGGCTGCTGTATGCGAGAATGTGCCTAGTTTTCTCTCTGTGTAACTTTTAACAGTTTCATAAATCAAACTGAGATTGATTATGAATTAATTTCTAAGGTTTGCCCATGTGCATCCTGAATCGCTAAGCAGTGATATTCTGCCATCTTTGTGCATGTTCAAATTTTCCTCATAGAATGATTTTACTTTAACCCTTTAGTTAAAGTATTTACTTATTATAGAATATCATAGGTCATTTAATCTGAAGGATAAAGTCATACATTCAGATATAACAGTACAGCTAGACCCCTTATTCCTAATAATAATGATAATGATGGTGATGATAATAATTTATTTATACCCCGCCCATCTGGCTGGGTTTCCCAATGGGCATTTTAAATGTAGGAAATAATTACGTTTCCAGTGACTGTAGTGGGAACAAAGTTTTTGTTGTAAGTTCTTTGATACTGATTGCCTTTCCCAGGCCTAATACTTAGTATAAAATGAAGATTCTTTAAGAATATGGATGTATGTGTGTATGTGTGTTCAAACACTATGAAATGACTTTCAAGCAGTGTAAATTAATAGACACCTACTTGGAAGTAAATCACACAATGGATTCCCACCCCCCAGGTAGGTGGGTATAAGATTGCAATCTAAGGCTTCAGATTTAAACAAAAATTTCATGTATTAATTAATCTTGATAATGTGTATGTTATTAATACTTAACTTCATTCACTCTGATGAAACTGATAACTGTTTTGAAGATTCATATGAAATTGGCCCCACACTCTAGAATGAAGATGTGAGACGGAACTGGGGTTAAAAGCCCCAACCTTATTAAATAAGATTTTCTGAAGAGTTCAATCATATGAACCCTTACCTGGGAGAGCCATTGAATTCAATAGGACTTATATCTGAATTAGCATGCACAGGATGGGCTGAGTATTTGCTTGACAAAAGGATTTCTGCTACTTTTATCAGAACCTCTTGAATTTCTGATAATGCTCTTAAAAAGAGTTGTTACCATTTCAAAATACACGTTCTATTCTTCTAAAGTTCTATGCTTTAAAATAAGTACTCTGGTCAGTTATATACAAGCCAGTTCAAACATTGGGTTATGAAACTCACTTATTAAAGAAGCCTGAATTTGTTTTCAATCAGAATCCCAAACCTGTCCAGAATGCTAAACTGAGATTTTTTAAAAAGTGAAACTAAACTTGGAAAATGCCCTTATTTTTGCTGAGCAAGAGAAGGAAGAAAAGGAGAGAGAAAATAAGCTCATCAGAATATAGCATTCAGCCACTCACAGTGCAATCCTATACTCAGAAATAAGCCCCACTGAAAAGAATTGGATTTAGGCGCTGTGGTCTAAACCACAGAGCCTAGGGCTTGTCGATCAGAAGGTCAGTCCCTGCTCCTGCCAACCTAGCAGTTCGAAAGCACGTCAAAGTGCAAGTAGATAAATAGGTACCGCTCTAGCGGGAAGGTAAACGACGTTTCTGTGCGGAAATCTGGTTCGCCAGAAGCAGCTTAGTAATGCTGGCCACATGACCCGGAAGCTGTACGCCGGCTCCCTCAGCCAATAAAGCGAGATGAGCGCCACAACCCCGGAGTCGTCCGCGACTGGACCTAACGGTCAGGGGTCCCTTTACCTTTTAACAGAGCAATGCAAAACCTGTCTGAGCAGTGGCAGGGCAAAAGGGTGAGTATTAACTGCTGCTGTGTCTATAGCAGAGACACAGCAGAAGGCAGAGACAGGCAAAACCTACTCGGGGCAATGCCAGCTTTGAGCTTGCATAGCAATTCAGCCAGATGTCACCAAGTGAAGGCAGTGGGAACAACCCATTTGGGGGGTTTCTGCATTCTGCCTGCCTGGACTTTTGGTGGCCAGAATGGGAAGCTGAGTGTTGGTGGAGTGATGCTGAAGCTGTTCTGGGCTGGTTGGAGAGAGTCCATCACCCCACCCAGTACCTCCCCACCCCAGCACTGCATATGAGATGGCACTCTAGGTTTGTATAGGATTGCACTCTAAACCAAATAATTAGCACTGAAGGTCAACAGAATATATTCAAAGCCATAATCCACATGGCTTGCGCACATGTATCCTCTTTTAGAGACATGTGCAGAATTGCACCATAAGCAGAGTTTGTCAAATTCCACCAGACAACTAGAAGTCACTTTCGTGTACTTTCAATGTGCACAATGCTGCTTTTGCAAGATGCCTTTTGAGTTAAAATTAACAGCTGAAGACTTTCATAGGAAAGTGCACCTGATATATGAAGTTACTGCAGTTAACAAGAGGTATATTGATGATCTCATTTGGGACAGAGCATTGGAGGAACATGAACAAAGGCTGCAAAGAGCTCTGGAAGCAACCAGACGAGCAGATGAAGAACTGAATGCGGAAAACATGTCTAAAACTTTCACACTTCAGTGGAGGACTAGCTGAATGGTGTACAGACAGATGCCAATAACATGTCTTTTATCTCATGTGATCCCACCAAAAAGAAGGAGAGATTATATGCCAGATATTACAGCTCAAACAGTTGATGACCCTTGCTGAAAAATAATGCATAGAGTGTTTGGAATGTGAATTCCAGTAAACAGCTTCTGTACTCCAGTGTTTATGCAAGAAAACCATATTAATTTGAAAACTCTCTCTAATTTGAACCATCAGAATTTAGCAGAACATTACAAAGAGCTCTCCACCAGGCTCTTCGATTAAGGCCCAGGTGTCTTTTTGAGAGGGCTTTTTAATAGCCTCTTAGCGGAAAGCATTAATCTCTCCTACCATACCTCACTTAAAGGACCATTTCTGTAGGTCTACAGTAGGAGAAAAACAACTCATTTAACCCTGAGAGTGCAAGCCACAACATGAAAAGGGTAGTTGCTCTCTGTCGCCTGGAGGACAACCCAAAATTACACCTGTCCCACAATGTGTTCCTGCCAGGAACTAAAGCTCTTCAAGGATGAATGCTGACAGCATTATCAGGGCAAACTGCCACAGCTATATTCCGTGTATCTTGCTCTACTTCCACACTCAGCACAAAAGCAACGCATGAGCTATAGCAAACAAACCTATAGACCCGATTTGTATTATCCACGAACTGCGTAATTAGTCTATGCTGTTACTTGTTTATCTGCTGAATGTTCCCCAGTGATGGAACAAACAGGAACTGAAGAGAGGTTTTGATTGCCTGCAAAATACCTGACTACAGCAAATGGGGTGGACCAGGGCCAAGAGTGTGTTACTGTATCCCCTAATAAATAGTGACAACTAGGGCTGTATTTTTCCCACAGTCATCATAGGCTTCAGGATTTATCTCTGAATGTGACACAGCTATTTCTCCACATTAATAAATATTTTATGTTTAATCATAAGATATCTACATTTTGGACAATGTGAAGTGAAATATGTAAAATATTTACCATGAAATATGCATTTCTTTGTCGTTGGGAGGGAAATTACAGCCCTAGCAATTAGACTCCTGTGTCAGGTCTTAAGCTTGGCCCCAACCAGCATGAAGCACCTAAGGGTATAAGTACAAACCTGCAATGGAAGTTGTATCTCCAAATATGCCAGTGCAACAGCCGGAATTGAGACAGAGTAAACATATGCAGAGGGACACGGGTGGCACTGTGGGTTAAACCACAGAGCCTAGGACTTGCCGATCAGAAGGTCAGCAGTTCGAATCCCCATGACGGGGTGAGCTCCCGTTGCTCGGTCCCTGCTCCTGCCAACCTAGCAGTTCGAAAGCACCTCAAAGTGCAAGTAGATAAATAGGTACCACTCCAGCTGGAAGGTAAACAGCGTTTCTGTGCGCTGCTCTGGTTTGTCAGAAGCGGCTTAGTCATGCTGGCCACATGACCCGGAAGCTGTACACCGGCTCCCTCGGCCAATAAAGCGAGATGAGCGCCGCAACCCCAGAGTCGGCCACGACTGGACCTAATGGTCAGGGGTCCCTTTACTTTTTTAACATATGCAGAATATTTCTCCCTCCCTCCCTGTATATGTTCACATGTTGGCATCCATCTGTCTCAGGAGACAATGGAAGAGTGTGCCTTTGGGGGCAAAATCAAACTGTTGAAGTGCTACAGCCCCTGCTGTGGCTCTAGAGACCAATACAGAAGAGACATGTCTTGTTGCAGCTGTGGCAGATGAAGGCATCCAGTTTTGCCACTGCAGATGCACCATGGTGTTTCTTCACTCTGTACTCTTCCCAGAGGTCAATCCTCCTCTGGTCACTGTTGTGGATACACAACTTGAATGTCTGTCTCCAGACTTTACAATCATCTGCAAGGGATTCCACTAAGCTGGGGTAACTGTTGCCAGCCTTCGTATCATGTTTGCAGACATCATTGTAACACAGAGTTGGCCTGCCAACAGGCCTAGTTCCTGATGCCAGCTCCCCATAGAGCACATACTTGGGGATCTTGCCAGCTTCCATTCTGTGTACATGACCAAGCCAGAGTTGATGTCGCTGAGACAGGAGTGTGAACATGGTGGGAATGTGGGCCTGGGAGAGCACATTTTTTGCATATCTGCCCTGCCATGTGATGCCCAAAATCTTTCTTACACAGTGCATATGGAAGGCATTGAGGGGTTGCTCCTGGTGCATGTAAGTTGCCCATGACTCACTTTCACAAAGCAGCATGCTCAACATGCAAGCCTGGTAGACCTTCATCTTGGCATTAGCATCCCATTCTTCCATACCCTTTTAGAGAGGCAGGCCAGTACCATAGCTGCCTTGCTAGTAAACTTGTCCTGCTCAGCACTGATGGAAAGGTTACTGGTTATAGTGGGACCCAGGTAGACAAAACCATCTACCACTTCAACTGGGTGGTCACCAATGCTGATGCATGCATGGAGTGTGGGCAACGTTGTGACCCAAAATATTGGTATTTGTCAGGCTGGTGATGAGGCCAAACTCCATGCTTAGACAAAACGGTGATGGCAGCTTCTTCAGTATGTGCTGCGCATCTGTTGCCCTACACAGTCAATGGCTTTCCCCACAAAACTCACCAGGGAGATTATATGGTAGTTGTTACATAATGGCAGTCACCTTTGTTCTTGCAGGCATGTCCAAAGTATGTTTTGGGGGCCTAATCCAGCCTGCCGTTCAGTTTAATCCGGTCCCTGCGGCAGTTTATTTCCTGGGGTAAAATCCTAAAAAAACCCCTCAATAACTTCAATCCTAAAAACTGCTCAACAATTATGTGGTGAAATCATAAAAAAGCTCAACAACTTCAATCCTAAAAAAAAAGTTGGCCCTTTGGTCAGCCCTCATGGCCCTTCACTTCATCAAATCTGGCCCTCTCTGAAAAAAGTTTGGACACCACTGCAACAATACTGAGGTCGTGCACATGCCTGAGAACTTATGGCATTCTTCAGCTTGTCAAGGGAGGGTTGAAGTGTGGTGATATCGCCCCTTTAAGACTGATTTATGGGAATGGGTTAGAAACTCAGAAATAATGAGCTTACATATAGCTGTCTCCCGTTAAGGCTTCAAGGCCAGTGTGACAAGGGTGGAAGACGTGAACACACATGGTGTAAGTTCCCATAAAACCTGGGTTGGTGGAAGGTCTTGTCAGCCAAGATCAGCATCAGCATTTGGGCTTTGACAGCATCTTGTTCCTTTGCCAGCCTATTGAGACTTAAGTGTAAGCGTTTATGTTAATTAGCTGGATAAGTTAGTGTTTGTTGTTTTGTTATCTTCTGAGCCATTTTAATCTGTGTAATTATTTGGAGTTTTTCTCTCTTGTAGAGTTTTGTTTTAGTAAAGTCTGAGTATGATTTTATGAAATTTGGTCTGGTCTGAGTTCCTGAACCCTTTAATTTTTACCACGCTGTTCGGAGCAAGGGTCATCCACTACAGGGAGGGGCATCCAATTTTTCCAAGGTGAGCAGTGTCTGAATGCTGTCAACTGCTGTGTCGAGACCATGTTTTCCCATGAGTACAGTTCTTGATAGTGCTCTGTCCATTGCACTAGGGTAGCCCGGTATGACACAAAAATTGTTCTGTACCAATTGCTTGGTGGCAACAAAGTCCAGCTCGTGCCAGTGGCCTGACCTTGGACAGCAGAGCAACGAAACCATGTAGAAAAATTAGCCATTTTTTGAGTTCACATCCAATTCAAGCAGAACATGTTCAGTTACTCAGATTATGAAACTGAGGCTAAATACTTGCATGTGATTTATAAGCTCTTCCTGCATTTCTCACAAATCATTCAACAGAGATTTCTCAAAGCAAAGAGATACTCTTGTTCCGAATCCCTTCAACCACCGCTGCATCACTGGAATCATGGAGCCTAAGGGAAAGGCAATTCTGATTAGGGATGACAAAGAAATTTAGGTTGGTTCACAAAAAACAAAAACAAAAGAAACCTACAATATGTCAACTGAAAAGTGTCTACCTTTCAAAATTCTCACTTTTCTGAATCTTGCAATATTCTTCTCTAACCAGAAATGTATACATAAATGTACATTAGGGAAGGGTGTGCATAAAATTTTACATATTAGTATATTATTAGTGGTAGAGCATATTAAAATGCTTCATGGTTACTTTTTAAGAGAAACTGCAAGAAATGTAGCAAACCGAATTTAAGATTAAAAAAATGAGAAACCAAGAGAAAATGAAAGCAACAGATTTATCCCTCCATAGTTCTGGTCTGAAATGCATATTTCAGGTGTGGTGAGGCTAAGGCTTGGAGAGGAGTGATCAGAGACTGGAAGGAGAGGAAGAAGATGGTGCTGTGGTGAATCTGGAAAAAAACAAAGTTAATCAGGGACTATAATACTCAAGAATCTGCTTTATCAAGCTGTGGCCACATCTGGTCCAGTACTATCAACTTGAACTGCCATTGATCCTGCATACAGTACTCTTCTCCAGCCTTACTATTTTAGGTGTTTTTAACTGGACATGTCATAGACATGCCTATAATCTGCCTATGAAACTACAATTAGGCTCTTGTTCACCCATTTAGGCTCAGCAACACTGGCCAGACAACTTCTACCATTCAGAAGGAAAACCAGATTTATTAGTGCTATTATTTCTAATTATTATTATGGAAATTTATAGACCACTGCACAGCAAAGAAAAGTCATTGAAGTGTAGTACAATATAAAAATAAAATAGGTTTTTGTCTATAGTATAGATAATGATAGTATTTCATGGCACCACATTGTGAGTACTGCTCCAAATATAAAGAAGACACTGAGTCTCCTGGACAGATCCAATGGAGGGTAGGGGAAACAAGCACAATCTGAAGCAAACCACAAGTTCTAATTTAATCAATTTCTTCTGCTAGTTGATAACTGCTGACTGTATGAGCCATCGAGACTTCTTTCATTGTTTTTCTTCTACCCTAAAAATGTAGCTTCACTTTTCTAGTTGTTTTACTATGCCTTTTATAAGATGTTCACATCACCTCTTTCTTTCTTTCTTTCTTTCTTTCTTTCTTTCTTTCTTTCTTTCTTTCTTTCTTTCTTTTAGATTGTTACCCTTGTTAATTAGATATTAAACTATCTCATGCTGATTACTAGGAAACAACAACAAAAAACCAACAACACCAAGGATAAAAGAAAATACACATAATGTCTGGAAGATGCATGATCCCTGTTGAGTCTTACAAACATCCCACCTGTAAAGGTTTAAATATTTTGGAAGGATGAAAGTCAGGTGTAGAAAGAAGATATAACAGATCTGAGAGAGGACTATTCAAGGATGAGATCACACTGTCAGAATTTTTCTTGTAATTTAGGGTAATTTTCTAAGACTCCTTATATTTATTTTATAATCTTCCAGTGGATAAACTTTATGAGATTATTCACTGATTACAACCCAATTTAAGAATTATTTGCTATTAAAAGTTTGCTGAACCTGGTTCAGCAGAAGCAGCTAGAAGAAAAAAATCCATCCCAACCTCTTTGGTTAGATATGAGACAACAGCAACCTTTCTTATTTCTGTGGGATTCTATTTCATTCTTGCAGGCTTAACTTGCCATTGCGTGAACAAAGAAAATACCAGACAGAAAGGGCTCCAGGCTAGCTCCTTCCAAAAGGATTCGACCTTCGAAATACTATCAATATCAACCCTTACACCCACCCGGTTAGCACTTTTTAATACATTCGCTGAAAGCCATTAATAAAGCAACAGTCATAGTCTGGTTCTTAACCATGTGTCACACTGAAATAAGTTCATGTAAATCTGTGAACTGCACGACAATGATCAAATTAACAGTCATTTCAGCGGGGGAAATGCCCCTCAGGCTGAAAAATAATTAGTAGTCTCTCACTCTTTTCCTACTAATAAAAATCACGATATTATTGTTGACTGTGCTAATAAAACACCTTCTGTGACCCTGATGTAGCGGTGCAAAATACATGGGCAATTCCATTGTGCAGACCTCACACCTATTTTATTTGACATTTCTGCTGGTTCCCCCGCCTCCCTCTGGTTACGTCTAATTGTCAAAACGCAACTTCCTTTGCTTTGCTTTTAATAATTCACATCCTAAAGCAAATATCAGTTTTCTAGCACGGTTCTTGTAGTTTATATTTCTTTTATATGAGATAATTAAAGGGAACTTGTTATGGAGAGAGACATTTTTTAAATCGCTTTTTCTAGGCTGCCCATGGAAACTTAAGCTGCCACCTGTCTCAGTAAGAACCTATGAAGGAACAAATAAAAGGAAACCCCTCACTATCTTCATGGCGGTCAATATGTAGTAAAGAAAGTTTGCTAGTGCTTGTGAAATCCACCCATGCACAGAACTACTCCAGCCACTCCAATTGAAGTACCTATCAGCACTATTTAAAATTTGTGTAGCAGCAATAATGGTGTTGGACTTTTCACATATTCTGCAGAAGCAGATCCAGGTTTGCTAGCAAGTGTACACTCAGTGCAGAGCAGTAGCCAAACGTCTATGACACAGATATTTGCAAACACATGTTTAGCACATTTACTCCTTGCGTTTTACGAGTATATGTAAAACACCATAGGCGTAAACCTAAAAATGCAATATGTGATTGTGATGTGGTACTGAAAAGTGATTCTAGGAGGATTTATGACCTTTCGCGAGAATGTGATCAGGCAACATAGAGAGGAGAAGTCTGTGTCATGCTCTTCCAGTCGTTCCATCAACGCAAGCATTTTGGCTTACCTGACTGAACGAAACCCTCCTTTCCTCCTGCTCTGCATTGTTTCAGGGGTTTCCCCAACCTTCCCCCAGAGCCAATTTTGCAGGGAAGGAGAGGAGGGAAGCCCTATTGCGTAAGTGGAAGCTCTAATACAAGGCTTAGTGCTGGCAGGACTCATTAGTTGAATCCCACCCTAAGTGATTATGAGCATGCAGCTGCTTTTATTTGGGGGATATCAATGCTTAAGTCAGCTAGCAATTCAGTCATTAAATCTAGTTGCTAGGAACTCAGAATTCACCTCACTAGGAAGCAAACTGATTGTGGACATAAGTGCTGTACAGAAAGTGTGAGTGCCATGAGTATCTACTCTCTACATGCTGCCAGGGAGCTTGTTGGCCATGGTAGATGGAAAAGCCATGTGAAGACCTTGCCACCCCAAACAAGAGCAGAGAATATGTGCACTGTGGAAGGGTACTTGTACATGGTGCATTAAAACAAGCCAAGTCACATCCTTCAGGGAAAGTAAACGTTTGCTGTCTTCTGGTGGAACAGGGTAAAGGTTTTCAGTACATAGAAATTTAACAATCAGCGGAAGAAACATGTCTAGTTTACAAAAACTGTAGTTATGGATCTTTCCAATTTTGTAACATTTCACTGGTACTATAATATCACCCTGTCCAACTTTTATTGGGATGTGGACAACAAATAGCTCACCCTAATGCCTTCCTGTGGGCATTTACCTTGACTTAATGCATACTTCATAGGAACGAGAGCCTCATAAATGTAGAACTACTCCCCATGTCCTCATAGCCACCTGTGAGTTATTTAGCATAGCATTTGGTTTGTGCTTAGTCTAATTGCTCAGGATTAGACCTCTGAAGCAATGCAAAATTCACAGGTTCCTCTGATAAAGCTTAGAATACTCCGGGCTCTTTTCTACAAATAGGATTTTAAGTAATTTCCATCTTTCAGGTGTTATCAGAAAACAAATATTAGTAAACAGCAGGTAGCAGGTAAGTGGCAGTGGGGAAAATATCTGTTTAAATTCCATAGCATGTTGAGTAATTAATGTAGGTACAAAAGGAGAAGATGTGAATTGCACAGAAAGAAAAGGAGGCAGAAAAGTAATTGCTTCACTTAGGCTTGAAAAGTACTCTTCAGGAATGGAATGAAAAACACTCTACTCAGTGGGAATTCTCTCAAATAAGTTTAGCATCTTGGAAGACTGATCCCCAACTTATCAAAAGGGGGGGGGATTACAAGCACCGTATAGTATGAAGAGAATGAATCAATGTGAAGCAGAAGAACCTGTTTTATACAGAGACAAGCATGAGTTCACTACCCAGTCCGCAAAGCTGAAGCTGATCAGGGTTACCTGACATAGACTTCACAAGGACATGCAGTCATGTCTTGCATTTGTAGATGTAGGCTTAAAATAGCTGTAAACCAGGGTGGAGAACCTCTTTGGCCCAACAGCCCAAATCTTCATCTCCCTCCATCCCACAGGCCACCTTTGACAACCACCTGAGGTCCCAATAGCATCACTGGGGGGAGATGGCGATGAGTTCAGCCTTGCTTTCTGCAGAGATCGGCTGCTGCATCTCTACCACACTTGATGTCACATATGGTGTTGGGTTGGGCAAGTGGGTGTTTGTTTTGGGAAAACAGCTTGGGCCAAAAATTCCCTACCCCTGCTGTAAACAATATAGTATAAATTAGACATAAGAGCCTGACCAAAGTGAAGCCACACACCTGCCCAACTAGCCTGAAGAAAGTCTTCCTCCAGCCTAGCATTTGCCTGCTTGTTCACCTACTAGCAGGAAAAGAACTGGCAATGAGTTGTGGCTTAGCCTCTAACACAAAAGCAAACACAGGAGTAGCCAGGCTAGGTCAGGACCAGTTTCCTTAATCTGTTTCTGTGTATCTAGTTTAATCCCATTATAATATAATTATAATTCATGGGATCAACTTGACCTCTACACTGTGGCTTAACTAACTTCATGACACCATGTGCTTGCCATTGTTCTCTGCCATGCATTCACCTTTTTTGTCCTTCAGACAAGTTCCAGCTCAGTGTTTTCATCTGTAAAATGGCAAAACGTTTTCTAGATCCTTAATTCCTTGATCATATCATGCATACCTTTCAGCTGTAGCCTGCGGCTTGGTTCACTTTCTATCTTTGAGTGTAGACTGTTTCCTGCTTTTTAATACTGGCACATGTAGTCAGGAGTGTAGTAGCATACTCTGAGCACCAGCATTTCTGCTGCTTCCCTGTATGGAACAGGGCAGTGGCAGTGACGTTGAGTCCACACAGGCTCACCAGCAGGAGTGTTGCATTGGTCTCATCATTGTACCCACACATCCCTGGCCACACTGCTGGTCATCTCCACCCCAGTCTCATGTAGGTAAGCAGCAGAAACATAGCTGCTGGAAGGGTGGCTTTGTGGCTCTGTCCCACCACAAATGCCTGGGTGTGAATGGTACTGTTTCTTGGCACATGCAAAATAGTTTTAAGTTGTAGGATTGTTATCTGTGGCTCTGTGCAGAGACTCATCTGCTGCAACTGTCCAGGTACCAGAATTTTACTTCAAGACTTGGAAATACTTTAGGGAAATTAGCAAATGAAACCCATCTTCATAGTCAAGTGATCAACAATCAATAGAGTGCTCAACTGGCTGACTTTTCTATCTTGGTAGAAGAATGGGAAAATCCCCTTCTGGCATGATTTGATGTTTGGGGAAGAAGCACATGATAGTCAACCTTGGTCTCTTGACTTCTCTTTTGGTTTCCTCTTAGTCTTCAGCTCACCTCCCTCTCCAAACATCTCACCAAAAGCTCAGGACCGATAATAAATCAGGAGGAAATCTATTTGGCTAAAGAAAGCCATTAAACAGGTTAGCTTCTTTAGGAGTGCAAGCATTCCACTTGGGAAGCAGCATTGCATTTGGAATAACAGAGGCTCTTTTGTACTGACAGTTCAGAAGAAAGACCAAATTCAGCCTGTAAATGTACACAAAAGCTTTGCTATTACTATTAAAGTAATTGCAGGGAACGGTAGTATCTATTCCTTTAACAACTGTCTGTTCAGCATGGCATATGTGCAAAGCAAGTGCTGGAACAATGAAGATGAATGAACCATGATCACAGGTAAAATATGACATGAATAACTATGTTAATTTCAGGTTACTTTGTAATTTGAATGTGCTATTGCGAGGGGCAGATTAAGGAGGCAATAATTTTAAAATGGCACATCTGTAAGAATCGGATAGGTAATGCTTTTTTTTTTAAAAAAAGATACTAAACTGAACTGACATTGTCTCTCTGTGCTTCTCAATTCATCTTGCATATCTAGCTACTCATCTATACCACATCTCAAGTCATTATGGCTAATAATTCCTAACTATTCTACAATCCATTTTCTTTCAACTGCAAAATTCACAAAGGTAATTAAGCCAATTTGGGGGGAGGGAATTAAAGGGGGGAAAACATAACTGGATTGCTGCCACCCCCCAAAAAAAGTTTTACTATACCCTAAGGATGACGGGAAAGGAGAGAAATCTGTGTGCATAGCAGTAATATTATTCCTTATGTAACATTCATTCCTGCTAGCTAGCTAAGCTCAAATTAATTGTACTGACTAAACTTTTCTTCTTGGAGAAAATTAAAGATATGCTGTTGTCAACACTTGAGCATAACCTTGCCGACACTTAAACGCAGAGAAGGGTGTGACATCCTGGCCTAGCTGCCTTGTGCTAATTAATCACTCTGGTATTTAGGACCATTCAAGCAGACAAATTAATGGAGAATAATTAGTGTATCTTTGTTCCAGCTCAGCTCTACACACACACACCGCACACTCTCAGGGAGAGAAAGGAAGCACGAAGAAAGTGAGCCATTAGCATGCACATAGTTTCGCTTCTGTTCAGCGCATTCTGCAGAGATTAAGAGAAAAGCCAAATTAGCCGCCGTGTGACTTGGGGTTAGGGCATCTTTGTGCTCAGAGAGCCCTCTGCTTGGTGCTGGCTTTCAGAAGTGAGTTGTTAATCCTGAAGTTAAGATTTCACAAAACACAATTAAAACTGTCCCTTTTCTGTCTCGCTGACACATGCACATAGGAACAGCAGCCTATGAGAGATAAAGGGGGAATCACCAGAGTCGTTCTTTTTTCTTTTTCATTTTAAATTTGAACACTGTAGTGGAATATATCTACCTACCCCTGTTTTTGGCACTTTCCCGCTCCCTAGCCACTAGCTTTCCTGGGCAAAAGGCAACATCTTACAAAGACATATGCTATTATGTTATCCCTTTGGCCATCCACAAAGCATTTCATTATTCTGCTGGCTCCATCTTTTCCATAGTCCTTCACAGAGCATGTAAAGCTACACTTCCCCCAACAATATTACAAAAACCACCAAATTTAAAAATGGGGGATGGATCACTCAAGAAATGTCTGTAAGAGTAAAGGTTACAGACTCCACTAACCCAGAAATAGTACCTCAGGTTAACAACTTTGCTTCAGGATGAGAACAGAAATCGTGCTCCGGCAGCGCAGCAGCAGCAGGAGGCCCCATTAGCTAAAGTGGTGCTTCAGGTTAAGAACAGTTTCAGGTTAAGAACGGACCTCCAGAACGAATTAAGTACTTAACCCGAGGTACTACTGTATTAATAAATGTGCACAATATTTACCACTAGCGACACAGCGAGTGCTACTATTAAAAGTGTATTATAGGGACTTTCAACTACGTGGCAGATATTTTTGTATATTATCTTTAAGTCTCTCCTGACATAAAGTGTTGGGTAAAACAATACTGTGGACCTATGGTGAACAACATTCAGGTCACTCTGACTCTCACCTGTTATATTTAATGCCCCCAAAACCAGGAGCTGAGGCGAGTGTTTTATTATGTTGGGTTTCACCACCAAAACAATTACATACCTATCCTGATATCTACACTGACTCTCTTTTCCCTTCCGTACACAACTAAATGAAGTGCTTGAGCCTACAAAACCATAAGCAGATTAGACACAACTTGGGATGAGTGCATTTGTCAATTTTAATTTCTTTCAGCTTCTCATCTTTTTTTGATCTTAAGTTCAGCTTGCTACATTTTCATATCCAGTCATAGTTGTTGTTGTTGTTTTAAAAAAACCTTATGAAAATACAAGAAGATTTTAGGGTGACTTTCTCCTAATACTCAAGTCTGTATGCTTGTATACACATTCTGCAGTTTTTATATTGTAATTTTACATTATGAACAGCCCTGAGATCTGTGGATGAGGGGAAGCATACAGCTGTTGTTGGACTACAACTCCCATCATCCCTAGCAAGCAGGACCAATGGGCAGGGATGATGGGAATTGTAGTCCAAAAAATAGCTGGAGGCCCAAGTTTGGGAAATGCTGTGCTAGAGAGAAAGCTGATAGGGAGCAGAAGTACTAGTTCTTATGGTACCAGAACTCCAATGACACTGAATGTTGGGAGATTTGGGACAAAAGAAAGAACTTCTTGCAGCACATAGCTAAACTACAGGTAGTGACGGCCACCTTGTTACATGGCTTTAAAAGAGGATTAGGCAAATCCATGGAGGATAAGGCCACCAGTCATGAATGCTATGTCCTACTTCCAGTGTCAGAAACAATATGCCTCTGAATGCCAGTTTCGGGGGGGGGGGGCACAAGTGAGAAGGGTGCTGTTGCACTCAGACCCTGCATGGGCATCTGGAGAAGAAAAGGATGCTGGTCTAAAAGGGCCTCTGGCCTGATCCAGCAACACTCTTCTTATGCCCTTATGAAATTAATGTGCCCATGGTTCTGAGCTTTTAACTAGCAAAGGAGGAGAGGAGAGGAGAGAAGAGAAGCAGGGTGGAAGAGGAAAAGCCACACTTAAAAACAAAACAAAACACCTCATTGATTCACAATAACCCTTCAAAGAAAGAAACCTCTGTTCTCTCCTCGCATACTGAACGGCTGCCTGCAGGAAGGCCAGATGCCACTCAAAAGGCCTTCTTGCCAGCCTGGGAACAGGTTCATCCTAGATATATGAAAGTACATAATTCCCATTTAAACGCAAACTTCCCGTGTGGGAGGGGCCGGGCTGACACCAAGGCCACCTGGCCATGACTAAAAGAGCCGACTCCATATGCAACAGCGGCTGAGCAGCAGAATGTAATTTAGCTGCACCACTGGGTGCAGAGGTCAATGATTTTATATTAATGGGGATGACTGCAGTTCTAAGCTGTGGCGTGCTTTGAAATACATGTTGTACAAGGCAGCGAGGAGAGCTCAGCAGAGGAAATGAGCTGTTTCGCTGTCTGCTCATGCTTAACAGCAAGCACCAGGACTTCTCAAAGTTGCAGCAAATATAACGCCTATCATTGTCTGTTAAGAAATGAGCTGCCTCACCCAAGGCGCTGGTGGGTTTTTTCTTGTTTTTCCTTTTTTGAGTTAAGTCATTAAATAATGATCATTATTCTCCTTACCATTTCTCTTAGTGGTGTAAAAACACAAACATGAAAAACTCATCCAAAGGCAGTCTACACATATGAGAGATGATGGAGATTGGATTGTGATAGATTTCAGTCTCTGGGGTTCATTTTTTCACTGGGGATGGGATGGGTGTTGTTTCATTTGGGGGCAAGGAGTGTTTTTAAATGTTATGTTGTTAATTTGGATTTTTGGATTTGTATTGATGAGTTGTGGGATTGTTTAGGGGCTTTGGTTGGGAAGCTTATTATTTATTAGTTTGTATACAACTAACTAATAGCTAATGTTAATCCATCCCTGTCATTAGAGACTCAAGTGACTCCTTCAGCAAAAAAGCACCTTTTATCAGCTTAGTTTATACAGTGGTACCTCTGGTTACGTACTTAATTTGTTCCAGAGGTCCATACTTAACCTGAAACTGTTCTTAACCTGAAGCACCACTTTAGCTAATGGGGTCTCCCACTGCTGCCGCACCGCCCAAGCACGATTTCTGTTCTCATCCTGAAGCAAAGTTTTTAACCCGAGGTACTATTTCTGGGTTAGCGGAGTCTGTAACCTGAAGTGGATGTAACCTGAAATGTCTGTAACCCAAGGTAACACTGTACACCAGTAGAAACCAGTGCTATTTTTCTAGAAAAAGAGGTGCCGGAACTCACCATGAATGCTTCCCTCTTTCTTTTAGAATGACGATGGCACCCACAGTGAGTTCCAGCTGAAAATAAGCCCTGGTAGAAACCTTACCAGGGTGGGGATAGCTTGCTCACATTCACCCATGTACTTCTAATTTCTAGACTATTGCAATGTGTTGTGTGGGCGACTGCCTTCAGAAGTAGCTCAAAAGCTGCATTTGGTCCAGGAAAGGGCTGCAAGATTAACCAAGACTGGGCATTTTGACAATGTTATGCATAGGCTTTGTAAACTGCCCTCATTCTCAGTCCATTTCTGAGACCAGTGATTAGTGAATCAGTCAATTTTCAGCCTGTTACTTTTGCATGAGTTCACCCATAAGTCTGTTCTTCCTGCATCCCATTATTCAGGATTAAAAAAGAACCCAGAAGAAAATACTCACTTTGAAACACATTCTAATACATTTTTATTTGTTTGTTCCAAGAACTGCACTGGGATATTCAGGAAGTGCAAATACCAACGAATAACTACGTTCCAATCGGCATTAGTCTAGAAAGTATGGATCAGGTCTGTTCACATAACCTTTCCCTACCGCACAGGACTGTATGGTACATTACTTACATAATATATGTGAAATACTGTGAGCACTTAAGAAATAACATACTAAATATTGTTCCACCAACCACAGTCTCAAAGCTGTGCAAGATTCCAGAGGTTCCAGGCTTCCTTTAGGAAAGAGGCTCAGCAGGGACTCTCTTTATGATGTATGATTTATTCACACAAATATACAACTATGATGGGGGTGCTCACAGCATTAAAATCCCAAGAAGGTCTTGTGGGATGTAACATGAGCAGTCAAGCACAGCACTGTTTGACCAGAATAGACATGCAGGGGGTGGGGAGGACTTCCTGTCACACCTGGTCTGGAGCTTCCTCCCCCTGCGTGTAACCAGGTAGGTGGACGTGATCCTGGAAGACCCCATAAGAGGGGCTGGTCACGCAACCATCTCCCTCTTCTTCCTTTTGATGCCATGCTCTTTTGATGCCATTTCTTCTCTTGGGCTGCACTGCTGGCTCTCTGCCAGTAGCAAATGGGCCCATCCTTACAAGGATGTAAGCCACACTGTATCTGTAACCACTGGCGGAGGAAGGGGAGTGCGGGGGGAGCGTACCACCCCCAGAAGTGTGATCCCGGCAGGGTGCCATCGTGGCTGCCCCCCGCCTGCACTGGGTGCTTCGCCCATGGAGATGGCGTGCCCCGCCCCCAGGACACGCGCCAGCCTCCCTTTTGCCTGCTCTCTGCCCCCCGGTGCCAGAGCATGAAGCTCCGCCACTGTCTGTAACTACATGCTAAAGCCGGCCTTCAGGGATCCAAATGTGAACTGAATGTGAGTAAGCTTCTTATTACTTTTTTAAAAAAGTTTATTGTGTCTTTATTCTTTTAGGAGGGAATCAAAGAAATTTATCCAATCTGAACAAAGCCAGATTGGACTGCTTAACTAAAGAGATTCAAATGAAACTGCAACTAGCTTCTTGCTGTGTAAAGGGGAATAAGCTCTGCTATATATGACTCACTAGTGTGAATTCAGGAAGGATAAAATTTAATCAATATATCCTCACCTACTATCCACAACATTCCTACAGGTCTTGCTTCTCACATAGCCACAGCCTTGAATTCAAGCAGAAATCCAGCATGGCTCTCTCTCCTGCTTGCTGCTTTGATTCTAGGTCACATCACTGCAAAACTCCATGCTCAACTCTCACCTTTGTCTTTTTCTAACTACCAGCCAGTTGAAGGAGTGGATCCACACAGATCCACTTTCCTTTGATTCCCTTAATGGTCCATCACCCAGGCTATCACCTCAACACAGGAAGCTAGTCTGTCTTATATTTTAACACTTGCAGGGTCCAGGGGGTTCGAATGGTCTCTGAATACAGCCCTTTCCCCTCCCCCACAAACTCATCACCCTATAAACATTATTAAGCTGAGTATTATGGGACGCGGGTGGCGCTGTGGGTTAAACAACAGAGCCTAGGACTTGCCAATCAGAAGGTCAGCGGTTCGATTCCCTGCGACGGGGTGAGCTCCCATTGCTCGGTCCCTGCTCCTGCCAACCTAGCAGTTCGAAAGCACGTCAAAGTGCAAGTAGATAAATAGGTACCGCTCCGGAGCGAAGGTAAACGGCGTTTCCGTGTGCTGCTCTGGTTCGCCAGAAGTGGCTTAGTCATGCTGGCCACATGACCCAGAAGCTGTACGCCGGCTCCCTCGGCCAATAAAGCGAGATGAGCGCCGCAACCCCAGAGTCGGTCACGACTGGACCTAATGGTCAGGGGTCCCTTTACCTTTACTAAGCTGAGTATTGAAAATAATCAGTAAAAGCACAAAGGCAGGTCACTGCCTATCTAGCTGAAAACTGCATAGTGACACCTTTCTTACACATTTTTTTAGTGTATGTCACGCGTGTTGAAACTGTTTCTGTTGTTTTTTTGCATGTGAAGAAAGAGCCTGATCTGGGTCAAGTTAGAGGAAAAGTTCTATGAATAGGGCTTAGTAAATATAACTCTTAAGAGAAGCAGACAAACACACGTCGTTTTAAACAGATCTTTGTCCCTGTACTTGACTGCCACAAAGTCACATGGCCAGTCCTTTTATACTGATGACTGTGCATGTTCACTGACGAACAATAAATGAGAGGGAAATACCACTGATATTTGATGGAACGCTAATTCGATTGATGACCAGAACCATCACAAGGAATAAGTAATGAATTCAAAATAATAGGAACACTACTTCAAATTCCACATATTCAATGGCGTGCGCACACACACAGACAGAGAGACAGTGTATAATATTTAGGCACAAGTTTAAGGCAGTCTAAATGCCAAAAGAGAAGGAAATGCTAAACAGAGCAATATATTCCCATAAGGGCCAGAATGAAAGCCTTCAACATAAGGTATTAAGGCAGAAACTACTACAGCCAATTATGCTGGGAACATAACTGAGGAATCAGCCAACAAACCAGAGATGAGTTACTTTGATTCAAACAAATGTTTTGTAGTAGGAAGTTAATAGTCTTGTTTCCAATGCCAGTGTGGGGTTGTGATCTTCAGGCTGAAACTAGGAATGTGAATTGAAACCGATACAAAGCTAAGCAGCTGGGGCTGGGATCAATGGCAAGTGAAGGAGTAGATGAACAGGAACGAAACACAGCCTTCAGAGACATTGTTTGTATGAAATATGCCTTTCCCATACAATGCCAGCTCTTGGAAGCCATATCTCTGTCTCTCACTGGTTCAGTCCTTGGTTATGAAGTCTGCTAAGTTTGAGGCTGGTTGGCGACAGCATTAGATTATGGTCATTCTACATTGTAACAGGCACGCAGGTGGCACTGTGATGTAAACCACTGAGCCTTGGACTTGCTGATCGGAAGGTCGGTGGTTCGAATCCCCACGATGGGATGAGCTCCCATTGCTCGGTCCCTGCTCCTGCCAACCTAGCAGTTCAAAAGCACATCAAAGTGAAAGTAGATAAATAGGTACCACTCTGGCGGGAAGGTAAATAGAGTTTCCGTGCACTGCTCTGGTTTTGCCAGAAGCGGCTTAGTCATGTTGGCCACATGACCCGGAAAAACTGTCTGCAGAAGTGGACAAACGCCGGCTTCCTCGGCCAGTAAAGTGAGATGAGTGCCGCAACCCCAGAGTTGTTCGCGACCGGACTTAACTGTCAGGGGTCCTTTACCTTTTACATTGTAACTTCATGATAAAAATTGGGAGGGTTTAGAACTGTACCCATTAACACACAGCTGCAGTTAACAGCTGATATTTAGTTGGTGCTAAAAAAATCTGCAGTTTGCACAAATATTACTTACTAGTCTATCTTCATTAGAACTGCAACAGATAGTTAAAGCTTCAACTTTAACAAATATATATTATACAAAATATTACCAGCAAAAATACCAGCACTGGAATTAATCTACATACAGTTCATCAAAAATGGGCCCCCAGTCACCTTAGCAGTAATAAGAACTAAAGAAACACAATCAAATACAGAAAATATCCAGTGATATAATCTACTCTTTTTCACTATTTTGCAGAATGATTTAATGCTACTTCTGCTTTTGCTGGTGGCACTTTTATGGAGAATTTTTGCTTTAAAAGGAATTGTAAAAAGCTAGAAGATTTTAATTGTGTGTAGTATACTTTGGATAAAAAGATTACTTATAGCTTTTTTCACTGCACATCACAAAGCCATATCAATTGCCTGCCTTTAATATCCACTTTTGAAATAAACAAATTGCTTATTTTTTCACAAAAGCAATCAGCTTTTTGTACAGGGGGAAAATGCACCTCCTATAATAAAAACGGATGAGTGTGTGTGTGTGTGTGTGTGTGTGACAGAGAAAGAGATTCCTGATGCAAAAATAAAACGATTATAGAATGATAATGCTTGGAAGAATGAAAACACTGGATAAAAGCAGAATATGAACGAAGAGTTATCTTGAAGCAATCTGCTAAGCTTTGCTTTTGCAGATCATGTAGAGAAAGCTCTGCTTTGTGGCCGTGCCCCTCATAAGTACAGCATCAATATTTTTGTGTGGGGAAATCAGTAGCAGAATTAACTCTCTCCCTTGGTCTTAAATTACAAATGGAAGTCTCTATTACTATTACTATTAAAAATTTCTTCCCCACCTCTCCTCCCAAGAGAGTGGCAAACACACAAGCAATAGAACAGTTTAAAACTTTGAAAAATAATTCCAATGAAGATGCAGACCAGAAAAATCTGTCCTTAAAAGACTTATTGGAAGAAGAAGATCTTCAGTAATCATCAGAAAGACAACAGAAATGGCATCTGTCGAATATTTCAGCTTCCAGGCAGTAGCAGCATCAGAAGAAGAAGAAATATTGTAGGCCCAGAAGAGGCCAAGTCCATTGTCAGTATAGCTTTGTCCATCTTGTTAAGAGCTCTGAAACAGAAATACTGCATGTCTCACATCCCTGACGATCCTATCCCCAACATTTTTTCTTTGAGGTAAGTCTTCTTGAATTTGATCAAGTTGACTTTCAAGTAAAAGAATTTATAAAAATAAATAATGCCATGGAAATTTGCCCAACCCTGCCATGGAAATTAACTTCCAGAGATCTTAGAGGGGCACTTAAAATAGAAGCAAAGAATTAGACCCCATCAACCCTATCCTCTTTGGGGGGCTTTGATCAGTATGTGGACTGAAGGAGAGTTTTCATCTTTCTCCTTCCCATTCCTGCTAGCCTCCAAATCACCTTTCCCTTCACATACCTCTACTGGACAGCAGTCATATAAAAAATATAGAGAAGGATCTGGAGAGCCTCGAAGTATGTGATGAAATCTACAAAGTCCAAACAATCAAGCAGCAGCTTTATGACCATGAAAAGCAGCGTTTGTCTCTTCACACTCCAAGATCCTGTTCTCTGGAGGCCCTAGGCATAACTACTTCTTACAGATTTTGTGCCAATCACCTAAAAGACCTACTACTTCCTTCCCAAGGAAGAGCTTTTATGCTAGCAAGACTAAATGCTTTCCCCTCTGAAGTGACCACAGGGACCCCTGACCATTAGGGGACCATTGTGACCGACTCTGGGGTTGCGGCGCTCATCTCGCTTTATTGGCCGAGGGAGTCGGCGTACAGCTTCCGGGTCATGTGGCCAGCATGACTAAGCTGTTTCTGGCGAACCAGAGCAGTGCACGGAAACGCTGTTTACTTTCCCACTGGAGCGGTACCTATTTATCTACTTGCACTTTGACGTCCTTTCAAACTGCTAGGTTGGCAGGAGCAGGGACCGAGCAACGGGAGCTCACCCCGTCACGGGGATTCGAACCGCCGACCTTCTGATCGGCAAGTCCTAGGCTCTGTGGTTTAACCCACAGCGCCAGCTGCGTCCTGCGCCACCTGCGTCCCACAGGTAGGTACTCTCAAATTTCTTATCAAGCCCGCCTGTGTGCCTGTACTCAGGGAGTACCAGATTCACTGGACCATATTCTTTTGGATTGCCCTTTGCACAGCAGACTCCACAAACAGATGCTGAGCAAGATATTGGACCTGCGACCCATGGCTCTGAGAGAAAGCCAAATGAGGTTCCTCCTAGCGGATAGGAACAAGGACGTTACTGCCCCAGTGGCTTCCTTTTTAATCTCCATCTTACCTGAAAGGGTTCTTAATGAATCATCCCTCTAGGGAATAGACAGGGTTAGCAGAACAATCGAGTACCTTGTGATCCTCGAGAGCATTACTCCTGTCCCTTTTAAATTTATCCTAGTGTTTTGAAATGTTTTAACTCGTAATGTCAATAAAGGTATTTCCATTGTATTGTATTGTACATTTCTTTCTTCCCCCCTCACCACCATCCTGATGTGTTTTGCAATGTGTCAAAACCATCAGTGTGGTGATCCTTCCCAAGTTACTCCTGAGCCCCTTGAATTGGCTCAGGAAATGGCCCTGTTAGTTCCTGATTTGAGGAGAATAAATTGAATAATTTTTGGACCACTCTGAGAACAGAGAGTCCATCCATTTCTAAGAGCAAGCTTTGGGTTGCAGCCTGAATCCCAATAGTAAAGAGGTGTTGTGGATTGGTAGTTAGTGAGTAAAGGAACTGGGGAAGTGGTCTATTCTGAATGCGTTGGCTCCCCCCCCCCCAAAAAAAAAATACCATGTCTGTAATCTTAGGACACTCCTAGATCACAGATTATTGCTGGAAACCAAATGATTCCTGTGCTATAGAGTGCCTATTTGCACCTACAGCTGGTTCACTAGTTACAGCTGTCATTCCTAGGCAAGGATAGCTTGGCCTCAGTGATGTGCAAATCTTCTAGTATAATTACTATGCACTCTTCATGAAGCTACTCTAAAAAGTTCACTAATGCAAAATGGCCACCACCAGGGTTCTGATAGTGGCAGCTAAAAACCATAAGACACTGGGTTTTGTTTTTTTAAAAAAGGTCTGCACTAAGTGCCTATTTGCGACCGAGCCTGATTCAAGGTTTTTATTGTGGCATATAAAGTACTGAATGGCTCAGGGCTCAGATACTTGAAGGACTGTCTCTCCCCACCCTGCCTGTGATGTGAGATCGGTTGAGCATGCCATCTTGGCAACTCCAACGCTGACTGCAGCTTGGGGATTTGTGACCTTTCAGAGGGCACTCTCAACAACAGCACCCCAGTGATTTAGCACATTCGCCCTAGATGACCAACTGGTACCAATGCTGTATATTTTGCAGTGCCTGCTAATGTCCTCTCTCTTTCAGCAGGCCTTTAAATGCTAAGGTCCCCCTCTATAGTGATAACGGGTGATGTTTCAGTTAACGGTCCTGCATTCTTTTGTTGTGTGTTGTGTTATTTTAGTGCCGGTTGATATTTGGGACCCAGGAGAAGCAGCAGAGTGATATGCTGTGGAAGTAGCAGACATACCCAGAGGGCAGTGGTGCAGTGGAGAGGGAAAGTGGGGAAGCCCTGCTCTAGTGCTCTTTTCAGAGCAGAACTAATGATGTCATCTCCTGGAGTGGTAATTGATGACTCTTCCTTGCTCTGACAAGTGAATGAAGTGATAACAAGGCTTTGAGGTCCTTTTCTTTGATGGGGTCTCTACTTTACACTAGCAATTTAAAGGGCAACACTTCCTTACAAGATTGTTTGCATTTCTAATTAAAAGCCTAAGGACACATTTCAGCCTGCTGAATATCCTTTGTTAAAAACCTATTTGTTTTGTCAGTTTAACCTCTGCTGTCAGAAATAAGCACCGCTGGGTTCAGTGGAGCTTACTTCCCAGGTAGGCATGCACACAACAGCAGCCATGCTACAAAGGCAGTTGTAGCATTAAAGCAGCAGCATTGGTGTTTATGGCACTACAGAATCCTTCTTGAAAGACTTGTTTTCCTCCCTTCATTTGTGTAGGGCAGGCATGGCCAAACTTGGCCCTGCAGCAGTTTTGGGCCTACAATTCCCATCATCCCTGACCAATGGTCCTGTTAGCTAGGGATGATGGGAGTTGTAGTCCCCAAAACAGCTGGAGGACCAAGTTTGGCCATGCCTGGTGTAGGGACATTTCTTTGCACAGCTGTCTGCATTTTTGGATTCTCCTTGGAGGTGTGGCTAAGGACTTAGGGTTCATAGAATCATAGAATCTTAGAGTTGGAAGGGACCCCAGGGGTCAACAAGTCCAACCCCCTGCACTGCAGGCTTGCCAATAGTACATTGGGAAAACGATCTAGGGGTCTTAGCAGACCACAAGCTTAACACAAGTCAGCAGCAAAAGCACATTTTATAATCCCATTAGGCATTCCATTTAACGGCCACCACAACACTGGGATGTGGATCAAATCCCATATGTACTGTGGTTTTTGCTTCACTAATCTTAGATAAATTAGCACATGTGGAATCCTGTCTCCCCACCCTGCAAAATCGCCTATAATACAAAGAACATGGAGGCTGCTATTAAGGTCCTGACCCAACTCTTATCCAAATCAATGGGATTCTTTTGACAGTCTCCAAGGGGAGCTAGCTCTAGCTACTACAACCAAAGGTCTCACCTACTTAGCACTCACTCATCTGTCCCAGCTCAGAATTTCACACTTGAAGCCACTTAACCACTTGGCACTGGCTGAATGCATTCCCATTAAGAGAACATTTTACAAATGTTGTCCGATTAAGCAGTAGTGTTGCTGCTATTCATTATCGTAAGGGATAAATCAGATTCCTGGGAAATGTGCCAATAAAACAGTTTGCACTGTACTTACATATTTGACTCTTGATAGATTTGGTGAAAATGTCCTCATGTTTGTATAATAAAAGCCCATTATCAGTTTAACAGCAGAAAACTTGCATTCATTTTTCAAGAAGATAGCAGCTTCAAACACCAGTTGCCTTTTCAACTGAACGGCTAGAAGTATGTTATGAAGAAATCTACTTGCCATCATGAGAAGAATGGCACATTGCGGCCATGTTTTAAATGTAATTTCTGTTCCTAACCGAGAGGGCAACTTTGCTATAATAAATCATTTTACTCACTGTTAAAATATATATTTGGGCACTAACCAGAAATGAGTTAAAACAAAACAAATTTCCTTCCAGTAGCACCTTAAAGACCAACTAAGTTATTTCTTGGTATGAGCTTTCGTATGCATGCACACTTCTTCAGATTCAGTGTATCTGAAGAAGTGTGCATGCACACGAAAGCTCATACCAAGAACTAACTTAGTTGGTCTTTAAGGTGCTACTGGAAGGAAATTTGTTTTGTTTTGACTATGGCAGACCAACACGGCTACCTATCTGTAACAGAAGTTAGTTAGTTAGTTTTGTTTTTAAAAAGAAACCCCCTTCATCGGACACTTTGAATTTATTACACAAGTTTGAAAACCTGTTACTAGTCATTATTCAGGAAACAAGCTTTGCTCCTTTCTCCACACTTATTAATAAATAACCCGATTACTTGTTATAGCCATACCACATGGTATCCCCCCCTCAGTTTACAGAATTCACAATACAGTGGTACCTTGGGTTGCAGACACTTCAGGTTACAGATGCTTCAGGTTACAGACTCCACTAACCCAGAAATAGTACCTTGGATTAAGAACTTTGCTTCAGGATGAGAACAGAAATCATGTGGTGGCGGCAGTGGGAGGCCCCATTAGCTAAAGTGGTGCTTCAGGTTAAGAACAGTTTCAGGTTAAGAACGGACCTCCAGAACAAATTAAGTTCTTAACCCGAGGTACCACTGTATATTGCAAAGGACCCAAGCAATTGAAGCCCTTTGTTCATAGAGTTTATTAACTCTTACACTAATATTCTGTTGAACAGAGTGCCAGACAACTTCCTCTTATGACTGTTTTGTAGATTTTGTTTTTGATAGAGTTAATGGGTATCTGTCGGACATTGTCTTTGAATCAGTAATCACCAAAATGAAATGTTTCACCTTTTGGACTGCATGCAAACCATAATAATAATAATAATAATAATAATAATAATAATAATAATAATAAATAATATTCATTTATAGGCCATATTTTTCTCCAGTGGGACTCACGGACATTTGAAGCACATGGTTCCCCCTCCCCAAAATCCTGGGAACTGTAGTTTGTTAAAATTACTTGGACTTGCAGCCCTATGATAGGTAAACTACACGTCCCAATATGATTTTAGGAAAATCAAATGCTTTAAATATGCTTAAAATATATGAAGTGTGTACACAGAAACTGCTCATTCTTACTGTCCAGACATTTGGTAAAGAAACTAAACCAGCAATTTCCCTCTTCTCTAATGAACTGTTCCTGCCATTCATAGATTGCCTACTTTCCCATTTTAAAAATATTAATTTCTGGAAGCTGTGTCCTTCTGCAGAACTCCTAAAAATTGAGCACAATCAATTTCACCCCCTATATTTCATAACATAAGCTAAATAAAGGGAGAGACATTCAATTTCACCATCTATTTACCATCATCTGGGGAGGAGTGGAAGGAAAGGAAGGTGGAAACCAAGCACACAAAAATGTGTTTTACAGTATTATTGAAACTATCAAGAAAGAGTTGCAATCATGAAAAGAGAAACAATTACAAATTCAATCTTTCTACACACAAGAAAGCATCGGCACAACTCAGTAAAGTACTTTTAAGACCAATATACTTAAATATCATCCAGGGGACTGAAAAATTCTATTTTTTGCCTGGATCTAGCCTCTTGCATTTTGGGACTTCATGCTAACATTAGCAGTTAAAAAGAAGAGGTGGGAAAGCATATATGTTTTCAAAGGGGACTTGAAATTGGATGGTTGCAGCTGCAGTGCAAGGCGGAAGTGTTTTCTAATTCTTTAGTATGGCAGGCAATATTCGGAGCAGAAACAACAGCTGCCAACAGGTTTGAACAAAAATTACAGTGCAAACAAAATGCAACACCAAAATGAGTAAGTAATTCTAGGCTATCCAAGCTAAATTGCTATGGCTGGCAGGCCTAGTAATACGATGCTCTTGAGGGCTTGCATTGAGGGTGTTGCATTGAAATGTTTGGTGCTGAGGAATGGAACTCATCAAGGGAATCTGTATTGCACTCTGGTGTTTTCTGCAGGAATGGAGAGCCACGGAGCTAACAAAAGAGAAATCAAACAAACATAACAAAAAACAACAAAAAACCAGCATTCGTTTTCCCTGAGCTGCCTTGCTCAAAAGGGGACCAACTGCTCACATAAAGATCTGCTTAAATTAAGACGCAAGTCAGGTGAACAAGCCTTATTTTAACAAAAAGGGGGGGGGGGTGAGAACAGAATCGTCTTTTTTTTAAGCTTGTAAGAGAACTAGCATTGTAAATTCTTTCTCTCCTAGAAGGTATCTTACTGAGCTGTGTGTGTGTGTTGATGAATACCAATGATTTTATTTTTAGGGTGGGGGATATTTTAAACAAGGTTTTTTAATTAATGGGGTTCCTTCCCAACATACATGGAGTTAAACTGTTTCCATTAATAAGGATTTGTCTGGATCAGACGAGCAAAGTCACCAGGATTTTAAAGGTCTTCTAACAAAAACTTGCAAAAGTCTGCTAGGGAAAAGTACATTGAGGATCCAGCAACACAAATATTTTGAGTCTGCTTCCTAAGGATAGGATAGGGATCAAAATTCTAATTTTTTTCTACTCCATCCCTAAGTTTCATTCTCCCCCCTCCCACATTATTCTCTCTCTCTCTCTCTCTCTGGAATTATTGGATTTGAGAAGTACTCGTTTACCTGTGAAATATGCATGTTCTCCTTTATGTATAGCAGAAATGGAAATTTTTATATAAAAATCAACAGTGAAAATTCAGGTGTTTCCTTCAGATTTCTCTTGAACAAATAATTATTCTTCACACAATCCAGGGATTCTGTCTCCTGCTATTACCATTCTACCACCCTTCCCCCACCCTTAACATTTGCTCTGATTTGTTTTAATGCCTGCAGCATTAAAATGTCTTCACTGTCATGGTTTCTAGCTTGAGATGTTACATTCTTGCTGTTGTTGATAATCTCATTATAAGAATTAGAGCCTTTTCAGGCAGTCATCTTTTTTCCCCCATGCAGCAAATATGCAGCTGATGCACATTTGTTATGTGGAGTCCGCAAACCTTCTCTTAAGGGAGCACTGTTGTGAGAAAATATCTGTAGCTGAGAAAAAGAGATGGCTATGGGTGGAATTCAGTGTCATGATAAGGCAATCATTCCATCAACGCAAGCGTTTTGCCCTGCCAGATGGAACAATCTCCCCTGTCCTCCTCCCACATGCTGTTCTGGGGAGGGGAGGAGAGGATGGGAAGTCCCATTACACATTTACAACTGCAAAAGGTACCCCTTCAACAGTCTTTCATGACAGGACATAACTGTTTCCCCATTCTAAGTGACGATAAGAAGCCTTGCCCTCCTTCTGAACCGGCTATGTGATCACCTTGCAACATGGCTATGCGATCTCTGCTTGACTGGTCGCAGTATTTCCTGACAACAAGAAATTGTGGTGTTTTTTTAAAATGAAGATCAGAATGATAGGAAACAGTTGTTTAAAGAAAAGGGAAGTCAACTTGTTCTTTTAAGGGACGAAATTGATCCCTCTGGATTCTGGAAGTTTCGAACACTCACATCACGTTTGAGAGACTTTTGTGGTTTTTGTAACCCCCCAATTTCTGTGTAATTCCCCAGTCCAAACACCGAGCAGATTTTGCGAATGGTTCCAGTCTAACTTTGGCTCATCATTTCCCCCTTTTAGTTAATAAATGTAAAAGAAGTCTATTTCCTATTCTTCTGTACATAATTTCAGGCTAGATCATACCATTCCATTCCAGATATAAATCACATTGTATTGCATATACTATGGTGCCCAGCATATGTGTGTTTTTGTGTGTGTGTATTCCAACTTGTTGCTTGCTTGTGGTATTTTTCTATAATAATAATATCGCTTTTAACAATCATCTACAAAGAGCCTTAGTTCTGTTGGAACTGTAATCTGAGCATTTATCCATAAAGCCAATAAATTAAATTAAATCATAACTTGGGTCCTTAAGTACCTCTGATTTTGGAATTAAAGCTGCAAAGGTTGTGATTTCTATACACAGGAGTTATCTTAAGTGTGCCAAATTATGTAAGTTTATAAATCAAAAGACAGATCTTAAATCACAAAAAGAGCCTAACCAAAGACCTCTGAGCTTTCAGGAAATATGGAAGGAGAGGACACAGGGAGGAGAGGAGGAAGAGGAGAGGAATTGGCCTGCTCAATCCCTAACTCTCTTCCTCTATAGGGATATTTTAGGAAGAAAATTGAAAAGATTAACTTTTTCGTTCCTACTCACCAGATCCAGATAGCTATAAAATGCTCAGGTTCATGTCTGGACATCAGATCCCAACTATCCCCTCTAGTGCTATACAGTACAGCAAGGGGAAATCTCCAGGTAACATGAAAGAAAAATATACAGTGTGTATTCCGCCCCCCCCCTCCTGAGCCCTATTTCCACCACTATCAAACCTGAACAAGGTTCCTTTTCCAGGCTGTCTGAATTGCCAGACACAAGGAATGGTGACATCCTGCAAGACGTAGTTGCAGATCTCTCTATATAACGATACTATTAATTTGAATCTTTGTCATTTATAACTATTTTTTAATAAGCTGATTTCAGTTCAGCGCTGATTTCAGACAGATGCCCATCTGTCTCAAATGAATTAACATGGAGCGAATTTTCAAGAGCTACAAATATCACTATTATATTTCGGCACTTCAGACACATTAAAAAGAATATATAAAAAGCTGATTTAGACACAGGAAGAAAATGTACGATTTACATCCATTGTTGGAACCACTGAAGCTTTAGAAAGCTTACTTTTAAAAATGGGGCTTATGTTGGTATGTATCCCACTGTTGCTTTTTCCCCCAGAAATAAAAGGGGGGGCCACATATAGCCCTACCTTTATTTCAAACACTTCTGATCCTCAGAGCATTAAATGTCCTTGCAGAAGATCTCATTGTTCACAAGGACTGTCAGGGCTGTTAATTACTCAGGTGGAGTTAGCATACAGCTCATTAAACCATGTCAAAACTTTCAGTCCTGTTGTACTGTATCATTCCCTTTAGGGGATCTCCTATCAGTATAATTCGATCGTTAAAAATACATCAATTCACATCATAATCTTACACATAGCAAAAAAAGGGGGGAAGGCAATTGTTACAAAATGATTATAATTTTATCCAAAAAAGTGCTGCAGTGAAGTCAAGTGTATGTAATTAACATACAGCGGGTGTATTTTGGTGAAAGGGTTTGCTGGTAAGCTGTTTTTACTGCCTGTTATCTTAACTGTCACAATGCTGTACAGGAGCAAAAACTGGGATTGTTCAGAATATTAACATTTCAATGGCACTTTAAAAAGAAAACCCACATCCATTTGTATAACTTCAGCTGCAATCCTATTCATTCTTGAGTGCATGTCCTATTAAACTTCTGAATCGTTATGTAAAGGATTGGGCTGAAATTTTGGGATCCCACTGTTCTGAGATTCAGTTCTGTTTTCTGTACAGCACCCTAGAAACCTCTGGCACTTAATAAACATTGAGTAGTAAATGGACACAGATGCATCAGCCTAGGCTCATTCAAATTTACTCATAGGTCTTCTCTCTCATTTCTCATTAATCTGCAAGGTTTTTAAAGAAAAAAACAAAATACGCAAGAAAGTTCACATATAAATGTTATTTAAAAGCATATTTTTAAATTCATTTCCTCTTTAAAAGTGCCTTTTCTAAAACATTTTCTCTTTAAAAGTGCCTTTTTGGAATGCACTTCAATAGGTTTTTTTTAAGCTAAGATCTCAGTCAGAAAATGGGCCCACACAGTGACAGAAGCAGATCTGGAAAATTCACATCAGAATTTACAGATTCTCAAGCATTCTTAGCCACATAATGCACAGCTTTGCTTATTTATTAAAATTATCACACCTTTCCTCCCAAAGGAGCCCAGGGTGACACACAGATGTGGTTAAGCCCGATCCCATTAAATTCAATTTGAGATCTATAGCTATACATAGTTTTTCTTCCTTTATACACTGATTAATGCCACAACAGACTTTAAAGCAGTTCACAAAGTAATAAAAGTACAAAAAACAAAAGGCACCACCCCAGTTAAAATCAGGGATTTCTATATCGGGCCTTGGGAACCAAATTGATCTGCAGCTTCCTTCCAGCCTGCTACAGTTTTTGCATTTTTTAAAATAAAAGTTACTTACTCCCATAACCCATGAAACTGATAAATGCTCCTGGCCTTCTCACAATTTAGACCAATACTGGTTGAAATATATTTAAATATATTTCAGAACATGTGGAGATCTGTTCGCACACTGAACACGGATCAATTTCTTTAAGCCTCAGACATTATCCAAAGAGATTATGCTTGATTTACCTTTGGTTGTCATGTTGTCTAATGTCAAACAAAATTGATACAATTCACTTCTAACATATTTTAACAATGTTTAAAGACACTTACCATCATTGTTTCTACATCAATCCTGTGAGGTAAGGTCATTCATTCTATTGCTAATTTATTGATCTGAAACTGTGAAACAATGACTTGGTTAATACCATATACAAAACTCTGGACTAAGTATGTAATTGAACTAAGGTGTAAGGTTCAGATCTGTATGTTGTAAAAAGCGCAATAAATAGTCACGCATTTTCTGGTTGTACTTCTAGCTTAATGTGCAAACTGCCAATTCATGCATATTTCCTTTCACAGGTTTACATGTCCACTGTGAGTGCGCTTTGGCTTCCAACACGGTGCTCCATTGCGCCAGAAGCGGTTTAGTCATGCTTGCCACTGACCTGGAAGGCTGTCTGCAGACAAACGCCGACTCCCTTGGCCTGAAAAACGAGATGAGTGTCGCACCCCATAGTCACCTTTTAATAGACTTAACCATCCATGGGCCCTTTACCTTTTTTTTTAAACATGTGTGGAATTCACACATTTCTCCATGAGCAAAATGCGCACACCTTAAAAGCACGGAGAGAAGGGGTGTAAGGGACTTGAGCATCCCCTGTTGGCTCTTGCTTGTAACTTGGGAAGCTGTCTGAAGGCCAGTTCTTTCTCTGCTGTACCTCACTAGCTCCTAAGATGCACTTGACTCTCCTTTTAGTTTTCATATTCTTTTCGAGGGTGTTTTCCAAGGAGCCCTTGAAGGAATCCCAAGGATCAGTGTGGGTGTAATTTAACTTTGGATAGAACCAATTACAGAAATACCTAGGACTGTTGCAATACTTGTTGGGGGCTGTAGTTGTGGATTTTTCAAAGAACGAATCAAGTACTTGATCCCGCACATTTGGCAATTGGCCAAATAAGATCAGAAGAGCAGTCCATGAGATGTGCTTGAAAGTTAACAAGAGCTGCAACCCAAGCCCAATAATATACCTACGAACAGGCAGATAAAATATGTTGAGCCTATCATAAAAATGTGCTGCCATCTACTGCAGAATATAAATCCACAATCTGGTTTTTAAAGTCTCGTTTATATTATTATTTTCTGTTTGTGTGTGTAAACTTATAAAGTGCTGGGCAGCCTATGCTCCCACTCTATGCCTGAGAAATTCTTCTCTTTGCTCATAGAACATGACAGAGAACCATTAACAAGTGTGTGGGGGTCCTCCCCCTCCCCCTTTTATTGTATCTCACAAAGAATTGGTAGAAGAGTGATAACCTACAGATTTTTCATAGCCAACCTTCAGGTGGGATAATGCATCTTCAAAAATATGAACTTGAGTTAAAATATTAAACACTCACGTCTGTCTCCGACAAAAGAAATGACAAAGAGTCATACACTCCCGGTAAGAATGACCTATAAGTGTTTTCTGTTTTTCCTCCTACAGGAGCAGTTAGTGTGGAGTGCAATGAAGCGGATCAACAATATGATTCAGCCTGTCTCTGCAGCTTCGTGGTGAAAGAAAGGATAAACTAAAAAACTACCCTCCTACAGCTCTTAGTTCTCGCTTCCCACACTTTAACATCCTCTGTCACCCCTGGCGCTGTTACTGACCCATGTTAAGCTAAACTAAAGGATGATAAGTTTGCTGCCTTTGCCCTTGTCCTGAGGGGCTGCACATTATCCTATCAAGCATCAGAAGCCATTTCGATGGGATATTTGTCAACCTACCCATCCTTTTTAGATCAAATGAAATGGGCAGCGAATTAAAAAAATGTCATTCTCTAAAGGAAATGGATGACGGCTTTTGTTTCTAGTAATAAATTGGTGCCATGGCCTGATAACACTATTTTTGGTATTATATTTGACAGGGTTACTGTTTCCAGTTCATTTAGGAAATAGCAAAGGAAAAAGTTTTTATATCCTTTTAATAATGATGATTTATTTTTAGAGTGATATATAGAAGCAAGAGCTGGCAAAAGGGTAGCAAATCTGGAGAAATTGCAACCTTGGCAGTTTATTAATTAACAATCATGAAGCCATCAATTTTAAGAAAAGAAAATAACTATAAAACATGGTACAGATGTGAACATTTTGATCTTTCTTCCCAATTTCATTATCGATATATATTATTCCTTAGGTTTCTTTTTGTATTGTTTCCACTTATTTTCTAACACAATATGGACTCATAGTGCAGTGTGATCTATATACCTTGGGCTAAGGTCAAGGAAAAGACCCATAAGTCACTCCCTTAAATGAATGCTTCAAAGCGAATCTTCTGTATGTAACAGCAGTAAACAGAGATCAGAGGCTGACAGGCTTCCAGCCTCCAGAATCAACTTGAATTTTAATATTCTCCAAGAATTATTGCTGCATCACCGGATGACAAAATGCTTGCTAAAATGAGATAAAAAGTAAATATTATTCATCCATGTAGGAATTATACATTTGAGGTTTTACACAAAAAGCACTCAATTGAAAATTAATTCATTTTAAAATGCATCAGTAGATATGCTTGTGCCGTATACTGACAGTGCAATCCTACATATGTCTACTCAGAAGAAAACTCCCATCAAGTTCAGTAGGTAGAAGGTGATAGGAATGCAGTGCAATTCTATAAATGTCTGCTCAGAAGAAAGCCATATTTGAGTTCAGTGGACATAGGGATGCAGCCTAAGGACCTCTATGCAATGTTTTACAGCTAAGCAGATTTTCTAGAATAATATATAGGAAGCAGCGGATGACTGCTGAGGTGGCATTTAGAGGCCACCAAGAAGCTGAAATAAAGAGGAAGGAACATCTGGGCTGCCCCTGAAGATGGCTCATAAACTTCAGCTGGTGCAGAATTCAGCGGCCAGGTTGCTCACCAGGAAAGGCGGTTTGAGCATATTACACAGATCCTAGCCCAACTACACTGGCTGCCAATTAGCTTCTGGGCCACATTCAAAGCACTGGTTTTGACCTATAAAGCCTTAAATGGCTCAGGACTGCAGTACCTCAAGGACCACCTCTCCCCATATAAACAGACCCAGACTCTCAATCATCATCTGAGGCCCTTTTTTGTGTGCCTGCTTCATGAGAGTTCCAGAGGATGGGAACACAAGAATGGGCCTTTTCTGAAGTGGCTCCCCATTTGTAGAGTTCTCTCCCAAAGGAGGCTCCTCTGGTGCCTTCATTGTACATCTTTAGGTGCTAGGCAAAAACATTCCTCTTCAACCAGGCCTTTGGCTGATTAATATTCTATGGCCTTTGAAATGGGGGGGGGGGGCTACTGTGTATGTGGTTTTTTGGTAACTATTTTTTTTTTGTTCTTTTATCCTGTATTTCTATCTTGTAAACCACCCTGAAATCTTCAGATGAAGGGCGGTATATAAATTTATAACAACAACAACTTATTCCCTTACTTGAGGGCCAGGGAGACACAAAACAACATGGGAAGCTGGAATGTGTAGGTTCTGACTGGCTAGGACTGCCCAGTGAGAATGCCACTGACTTCAACAGAATGTTCTGGAAGCTCCTAGCCAGCTCAGAAGTAATGGACCAGCACCATGCTGAGCCCAGTCACTTTCTGTTTCACTGCTACCTCATGACTCCCATCACCAATTGTGCTGTTCTTTACCCTCCTTGGTCACCATTTAGTAGAAATGCCTCTTGCACACCACCTTATAGAAACATAGGAAGCTGCCTTATACTGCATCAGACCATTGGTCTGTTTAGCTCAGTATTGTTGACACTGACTATCAGCAGCTTTCCAGGGTTTCCTAGAGGCACCAGGGGTGCACCTGAAACTTGAGGCATAACCTCAGCTGGCTAGAAGCAAAGCTAGAAGCCTGGCTGAAAATCCTAAAATGCATTTCTCTACCAGTTGTCTCTGCAAACCTTCAGCAATGAGTCATCTAATGTGAAGATGAATGGGGGGGGGGGCGGGGGAGTCCTGATCACAACAAAGCATTCACATTCTCCCCTAATACAGTGTTACCTTGGGTTAAGTACTTAATTCGTTCCGGAGGTCTGTTCTTAACCTGAAACTGTTCTTAACCTGAAGCACTACTTTAGCTCATGAGGCCTCCTGCTGCTGCCACACTGCCGGAGCACAATTTCTGTTCTCACCCTGAAGCAAAGTTCTTAACCTGAAGCACTATGTCTGGGTTAGCGCAGTGTGTAACCTGAAGCGTATGTAACCTGAAGTGTATGTAACCCGAGTACCACTGTACTGATCTTTCCAAAATAACTATCAATTCAGATATCACGAGTGCCCTTATTAATAGAGGCTAATCAGAGTTAGCAGGGACGCGGGTGGCACTGTGGGTAAAACCTCAGCGCCTAGGACTTGCCGATTGTATGGTCGGCGGTTCGAATCCCCGTGGCAGGGTGAGCTCCGGTCGTTCGGTCCCAGCTCCTGCCCACCTAGCAGTTCAAAAGCACTCTTAAGTGCAAGTAGATAAATAGGGACCGCTTTATAGCGGGAAGGTAACAACGTTTCTGTGTGCTGCACTGGTGCTGGCAGCTTCGTCACGCTGGCCATGTGACCCGCAAGTGTCTTCGGACAGCGCCGGCTCACGGCCTCTTAAGCGAGATGAGCACTCAACCCCAGACTCGGACACGACTGGCCCGTACGGGCAGGGGTACCTTTACCTTTTAATCAGAGTTAGTTTCACAAGCAAGTTAGCAAAGAGTTCATATGCCAGGAGAAAATGCTTTTCCAAGCTGACTCTTCAGTGGACAAATGACGGGGACCTGAGAGAAGCATTCCATTTTTACTTAAAGAGTCAACAGCAAATGGCAAACAGCAACAGAAGCACAGAAATATATGGTCCTGCACTTCCAGTCCATTTTTCAAGATACACACCAATGGACATTTGAAATCAGATATTGTCCCTTAGTCACCATTAGTCAGATGGTGAAAGCACCACTAACCTTTCAGGATAAATTGCAGCCCCTTGCCATATCAACACATAAGCAGTGTAAATATTAATAGGAAGTTTCTCTATTGAAAAGTGTCCCTTTTAAGAACCATTTCCTGCTTTTCTAAATGTTTGTTTTCTTGTATTTCAAACAGACTAGCTGTGATAGCTCAGTCCTTCAACTCTTAATCTCTTGGTCATGGGTTCAAGTCCCACATTGGGCAAAAGATTCCTGCATTGCAGGGGGTGGGCTAGATGACCCTCGGGGGTCCCTTGCAACACTACAATTCTATGATTCTGTGACTAACAGCATTTTAAAATGAGGTGATAAATTTAATCACTTTAACTTTGCACATATTCTGGATTTCTTAAGGTCTTATGCTTATGGATTCCTGTACCAATGAAGATCGTTCAGACTCAAGTGAATGTCCACGCTATGAAAACCTGTGAGATTTCAGCATGATACCAAACTGAGTCAAGTACATTCTATGGCCACAGGAACTCTATGTATGTCAGTCCCTCATGTGCCTGTCTGTCAATCATGCATTTGTGATTTTGCCTGGAAACCCCACAGCCTTGAGGTAGGGGTGGGGAACATAGAACAGAAGCGCCAAAGGTTAATATTAGTGAACAAGCAGGTCAATCTGAAAAAAGGTGGTCTTTAAGATATTTTGGTGGCAAACATTATGTGTGCAAAAATGCATAGAAAGAGGACATAGTGAGCAGGAGTGGAAACAGTGAGCAGGAGTGGAAGCAACTCCTATAAGCCTCTATATGTTCACAAAAGTATATAGAAATATAAAGGGGCAGGGGGAAGTGTGTGGCTTTCTAGAGGGGAGAAAACCCTCATTTGGAGGGTTGTGCCCCAGTGAACCTAGTGGAAAAGTCTCCACTCAGTACATGAGCATCAATAAATATTATTCGGATAAATAATGAAGCCTGTGCTTATAGTTTCTATAACTCACATCTACCTGCTCTGAAGTTTCAGTCTCTGCCACAGTTCTTTTATATCAGTAATGCTATATGTCAATCACCAGTCCCTCCTGGTGGTTGATTGCTAAGAGGTGAAACTTTTAATATTACTTATAACCATGAAATGTTCTATTAACGGGAACATACCACATGGTTCAAGGATGTTTCATTCTGGAAACTGCTGTTATGTTAGGCAAGACTGTAAAACCAAGTTTTATGTGAGCTGTTCTGTAAAATACTAACATCAAGATAACTACATGAATCAAAGCCTAGAGAACAATTTATTATTTGATTATATGGCTGGAGACTTTATGGCAGAAAGCCTCTATACATGAGCTGTAATCACTTTAGTGTACAGATGCTTTAGGTCAGGATTAACCTACTCTAAGTCCACCCCCCAGCTGCAATCATGCAAGATTTAAGGGACAGTTACCTAGTTTGGAACCATATGTTGCTGCTTAATTATAGGGAAATGAAAGGAAAGTGAAAAGGATTCAAAGTCTAGAGAGTCTATGGCCAAAATTCCTGACTGGAACTTCTCCTAACCTGAAGCATTGGATCTTAGGGAATGGCAATGCCCAGGGATGTCACCTCTTAAGTTCATCATTTTGGGATGAGTCCTCAGAGAATTAATTGGTGGTGGAAGGCTAAATATCAACAGCTGAGCAGCTGAGCCAGGTTGGATTACATTTGTTTGAAAGAACATTCTTTTGTTATTTAACTCTATCTGAAAATACACTCAAGCAGTGCTTGGAGTGGGGTGAAGAGAGGTGCCATGCCACTTTCTTTCAGCTACACTTATAACCACTCTATACCAGTTTAGGTGTCCTGTTATGGCCTGAGACTCACAGGTCAACTGATGGAAGCAGGGACTCTGACTGGTAGGAAGGGTCACTTTACCATGGATGGATGGATGGATGGATGGATGGATGGATGGATGTGGAAAGTGCTGGCTGCAACATTCTTACTGAAGGAGAGCTGTTGTCATGGCAACAGACATGTAGGAACTCACCATGCCCCCTCAGGAGAGTCCAAAAAATGATATCAGCACTGTTGAGCCAGCAAGGGTACATCTATTATGAAACTTAAGCTTCACGGCCCCTGATCCCAGAGGGGGCCCAGATGCGACTTTAGTCCACATTGCTTTAAAATAATAAAATGGGTCTAGTAGATGTGGTTTGAGCCACATGACTCAAATTGATTGTTTTTTGTTGTTGTATATGTTTCAACAATTCCAAAGTTTGAGAGTCAGTACCACAGATGTTTTAAAGGTTGTTGTAAACAACCCAAATGAAGATAGCAGTGGTTACCAAGACCTCATTGCTGGTTGTGAAGGGGTCCCCATAACAGTTCAAGCTTCAGGGCCCCCAAAATGTAGGTCAGCCACTGTGACCCAGTCTCTCTCTCTCTCTCTCTCTCTCTCTCTCTCTGTGTGTGTGTGTGTGTGTGTGAGAGAGAGAGAGAGAGAGAGAGAGAGAGAGAGGAGAATTGTGCCACTCTTTTCTGGTTTGCTCATGTCTCACTGTGTCATGTTCTGGGCACTACAGTTTAAGAATGATATTGACAAACTCAGATGTGTCCAGACAAGGGCAAAAAATGATAACAAGGGAACTGGACACCAAGACCTATGAGAAAAGTTGAAACAGTTGGTTAAATTTAGCTTGATAAAAAGATGGCTAGGAGATGGAGAATAAATTTGTGTTGTTCCAGAGGTTAGGGCTCAAACTAATGGGATCAAATTACAAAAAAAAGAGGCCAGGATTCTAAATATTAGGAAGAACTTCCTAACACTATGAGATGTTTGACAGGTTGTCTTGGAAGATGATGGCGTTTCTTTGTTAGAGGTTTAGATCAGGAGTCAGCAAACTTTTTCAGCAGGGGGCCGGTCCACTGTCCCTCGGACCTTGTGGGGGGCCGGACTATATGGGGGAGATGAATAAATTCCCATGCTCCACAAATAAACCAGAGACACATTTTAAATAAAAGGACACATTCTACTCATGTAAAAAAACATGCTGATTCCCAGACCATCGGCAGGCTGGATTTAGAAGGCAATTGGACCAGATCCGGCCCCCGGACCTTAGTTTGCCTACCCATGGTTTAGATTAAAGAGTCTGGATGGCCACTAATCAGGGATTTGAGTGTCAAGAGTCTCTTGCCTCGTTAGGGGAGTTGAAGGAGATGACCTTTGCAGCCCCTTCCAAGTCTATGGTTTTATAAAGCCTGTACTACCAGACAGGACTCTCCTAGCCACCACGACACCTTTTCATTACTTATTGGGTGAAGAGAGGGAACAGCAGAAAGGGTCAAGAAAAATCTTCAAACTTCAGCCAAGTACAGACAATTGTTTAGGTAAATGCACAATTCATCCGATCATGAAACTGTGGTCCTTGCCCATAGGTGCATCCAAGGTCTTACTAAAGCCTGAAGCCTTCTGTGGTTTTTACATGACCGTCTGTAACATCTGTAGATGACACTGTGTGGGTCTGTTCAGTATGGGGGTTGATCCTAATCGTGCCAGGATCAGCAGGGAATCTTCTAGGCACATCATGCTTTCAATCTATAGGCCTCAATGATTTGTAATTAATCCCCTTTAAAAATTGATTGAATTGAGAATATCCAGAGGACCTCCTTTTAATTAATCAATTTAAAAGATCAATTACAAATCAGATTTGGGAAGAGGGACAGAGGGATTCTGCCCATCACAAGTGCATATATGATCACTATAGAGATGGACAAATCAAAGTTAATATTCATTGTCTTTTTCAGATATCTTTAAAGAAAACCAGGCAGAATTATTTTTTCCTTAAAAGCCAAAATATGTGCTAGATTAAAAAGAGCATGATTCAAAAGTGAAGTTCTTTAATTCCAGCTGGAGAGGGTAGGTATGTGTTAAACAGTTAGACCCTCCAACTCACATCAATGGGATTCAAACAGTGATAAGATGCAAAAGAGAATAGAATTCCTATACCTTTAGCATTTTGTGTCTTGCAGAGATTGAAGACAACGCCTGCTGGAAAAAAATTCAGACACTGAAAAAATTCCAGACACTTAGTAAAGTTATAGGGTTCATTTCATCCTTTGCATTTGTTCAGCCTAGTTTCAGAACACTTAATGTTATTCCTTTTATTTAAGAAAATATATATCCTGTTTTTTTGATTAGAAAATAGCACACAAGGTGGCTAACAGCATCCAAAAGTGCAATATCAAGACAATTAACATTAAAACATTAGAGTAGTTTTAAAACACCCACATACCAACAACAGCTTCTTTATGGTAATGATAGAGGCAGCAAACATTAAACTACTTCTTCTGGAAAATGGGGGTCCACTGCAATAAATGAGATTAACAAAGTAAGTTGTTTGAAGATTGCAGTAAAATAAATATTTTATGGAGTTCGTGGATTGCTTGCTAAAGGCCTGCCATATACCATTCCCTCAAAATATTGTAAACTTGGATTTATGTGCAAAAAATGCACTTAATTCATTTATGAATACAGAAGGACAACATATAAGGGTGGAGATAGATTTGCTTTTAATCAACAACCTCCCCTATCCTTTAGTTGATCTCTTAACAGATAGGTAACAGGAAAAAGATTTCTGAATGCTGTGCAGAATCTGACTGAAAGGTCTATCATGACTGAAAGAGTTTGTGATCCAAGAAAATGGGCACAGATACCAACCTTCTGATTTACATTCTCATATTCTGATTTACAGCGATGTTTGGTGATGGCAAACAGGCATCAGATTAATAATATAGAAGTACAAATGTAATCTACTGAACCAAGGTAGGCTAGGCAGATACACAATATAGGTTAAAATATACCAAGGTAAATTATGGAAACTAGCTGGCCTGGCTCTGCTCACACTAAAAGTCATTTAAAAAATTAGTGGAAGAAAAGTTAAGCATAAAAAAATCAGCACTTTGGGAAACACTAACATTTTTATTACTATGGAATGTCCTCCTCAAAGAGGTATGACTATAACTGAGACTGCCCTAGGTTAAGACATTTTAATTGTGTGCACATTTTAAAGGGTTATGCTGCTTCAGACTGTTTTTAGCTTCTTCCACGGATGGAGAATGTGTGGCCATCCATATTTTGCTGTACTACAACTTCCATCATCACCTTGACCACTAGCATGCTGGCTGCATCTGATGGGATTTGGAGTCCCAGGAACATTTGAAGGGCTCCCGTCCTTGCTATAGCCTTTTGTTGCCTCTCCGCCAGTAAATTGTTATGAAGGATGTTTCTGTATGGCACATTTGCACGTTGAATATTTCTTTGTCTTTTTTCACCATCGTTGGATGGAGAATGCTTTAGAAATATTTCCAATAAACACATTAAATCTACTCCATCCTAGAAGCAGTAGTGAATGTTAGTGATGCATCAGATGTCAAGGAAAGAAACAACTATCTGAATTTTAGAAGACATCTGAAGGGAAGTTTTTAATGTTTGATGTTTATTGTGTTTTTAATATCCTGTTGGAAACCTCCCAGAGTGGCTGGGGAGGCCTGGCCAGATGGGTGGGGTATAAGTAATAAATTGTTGTTGTTGTTGTTGTTGTTAAGTGATTGAACCCAATGGAAGTCCAACTCAGAGTGGACCTACCAAAGTTCATTAATTTGAATAGGTCTACTTTGAGTAAAACTTAGTTGGATAGAACTTTAACCATTTATATTGGGTGGAATTTGACATCGTTCTAAGGCAACTGCTCCACCAGGACAAGCATTTCTGCCTGCAAGGTGGATTGATCCTATCTCTCCCCACAACACACTGTTCTGGGGATTCTTCTGACTCCCCGTCCTGAGCCAATTTTGAGGAGCCAAGGGCTTCCACTGGCAGAATCTCATCCATTATTCTTAGGTTAGGTTATTTACTTTACCTGTTATTCCATCAAAAAATTTTCAAATGTCTATATCTCAATGGGGCAAGGACAAGGTCAGAGGTGAGGGGCAGGGACTGTGCGAGGGAAGCACAAAGGGGGTGGGGAGAGGGGAAATAGTTATCTCAGATAAATCTCCAGTAAACTACTGATAACAACAACAACAAAGTATTCAGGAAGGAACACCTTTTGTCCTCACTCTCTTTAGAATCAACTTAACACTGAAAGCTGGTAGTCAGAGGAACAGGGTTTGAACCCTCAGAACTTCTCTGTGCCCTTGATGGAAGTGGCCAAGACCCAACTGATTCAGAGAACTCTGAGTTCAGCCATTTAACTGTGGGTGTGGGTTGAAGAAGAAAGCTGTACGAAACTGCAAGAAGCAAAATCTACTTAATTCAACAATTTTGGCATTACTACTTCATCTCTGGCTGTAAAAATTCATTGTGCTTTCTTTGAGACTAAAAAAAGACTGTTACAACTTGAAAGCTTATTTTTACTTGTAAAGACTTCGTATACTTGCTTGTCCAACTCTTTTTCATCTCCTGGTTTTTTGTTTTGTAATAAAATAAAATAAATCCACAGTGTGTTACCTGAAAACCAACCTTTATTTGGCAAGAGATGTCGTGCTGAATTCTAAAAAATGAAGGAAATCACAACTAAGTGCAGATATTTTTGCCTGAATGGGAAATGCAATTTTATTTTTTTTCTGTGGGAAATTCTCTCCCCTCCCCCCTCTCTCACCCCACCCCCCAAAACTTGCTTATAAGTGTGTGCACAAAATGCTTTTCTCAAAATAATTTTGGACCAGATCTAGACAAGTTAATTATTTGAACTCAGTTATCATTTAAACCAAGGAATCAAGTTAGCAAACATCTAAGCCCCACTGATTTTAGGAGCAACCAAGTTTCACTAACTTAGTCAAGAACCAATCCTTTGTGCTTGTTAAAATGATAGATTATAGATTACTTCTACGTGGTTCTATAAACTTAGGGTTGAATTAACTGTATTATTCTACCATGGAGAGGGAGTGGGGGGGCGGGGAGGAGAGAGAAAGAGATTGATTATAAACAAGAAGAGAGTTAGGGAAAATATACACATTTGTGTCCCTGTTCCAGTTTTATCTCAGATTTATATTTTCCTGTGTCTTTGTTTCCCATTTTAGGAAATGACATTTGTATAAGGAATACCCTTTATCATATGCTAAATTCTGGAACACCATTTCTCTTTCCACGTGTAAGCCAATACAACCACCTTTCCAAATATGCCTGGGCAAGGCTATGCATTACCAAGACACACTGTGAAAACCTTTTTTTAAAAAAAGGCAAAAGCCTTCCCCACCCCATAAATATCATTTCACCAAGAGGAGGGGGAGGGAGAAAAGAGGAGGTGTGAAAATGCCTTGAAAATGCAAAATTAAGAACACAAGTCCATAAGGACAAAAAGTTCCACAGTTACGATCTCGCTCTGAACTGTGACCCGCGCTTTGACTGGGCACTAACTGCAGCATGCTTGCCTCATCAGCCACCGTCATAGCCACCCCAGGGTATAAATCTCCAGCAGGGAGCCAGCTCCATTTCCTTCATCCTCAGCTACACAGCAGCCCACTGCCTCTTCTACGCTCACTGCCGAGACCCTGCCGAGAAATCAGCATGCAACCCAAGAAAGCATCCTTTCCTGTGGAATAAAAATTAATATTACTTGTCATATTTCATGTCTGAGCTCTTTTCATGCTTTATCCTCTGGTAATGAGGGCTAAATTACCAATATTAGTAGATTTTCATGGCTAGCACAGAAAGAGCTGTTACCAGAATAAATGTTTGCATTGCTTCTGTTGGACACAGGCTTTGCTAATGCAGCTTTGCTAATTATTTCTAAATAGGCAATAATCTGCATCCCCTAGCGCTGGGTAGTGGATTGGCCACGTACCTGCTATTTCCCTTATTTACATGTTTTACAACTTTATCAACTACACTAATTACACTCTGAACACTGTTTAAAATTTTCTGTTAATAGAGATACAATGATGCACCAGAGGATGTGTATTTATGCCATAATTACGCCTCTGTTCCTGCGATGCAGTCTCCAATTAGCTGTCGACGGTGGCACAAGCAGCTGCCTGGTATTCTAAAGCAGTGAAACATCTGCACAGAGGATGATAGCTCACATGGATTTTTTTTTTTTTTAAGCCTAGAAATTTACACCCAAGGGAGTGCAGACAAATAGGAGCCTGTCATGTGTAGGGATGATTAGAAATCCTCACCATGGCAACATTGGAGCAGCCATGTCACAGAGTGAGGGGACACATGTCTGATGAAAACGCTAAAAACACTTGCCTTCCCCCACCCCCCACCCCGAGCTTCAGGATTCCCAACTTCCCTTCCCTCCCTCCCCCTCGCTTTCTCTCTCTCTCTCTTCTCCCCACAACCCCCAATCCTTCTCTTTGCATCTAAAGGCAAAGCAACGCAGCAGGTGAAAAGGCCAAAATATTCAGCCCATGTAAGGTAGATGGCACAAGGGCATTTTGTGATAGGGAAACGGCGAACAGCGTAGCAAATGCAGATCTTGCTGGGTAATGTGAAAAATATCCAGTGGTTATTTGAGCATCGCCACCGCCACCCATTTTGCAGGAAAGTTGGCCAGGCAAATGTGGTGGGATAAAGAAGGTGTGATGGGGATACAGACAAGTTTAAGGAATAAAGTCAACATGCTTATCCTGCAGGGCATTTAGGAGCCACCTTTCAACCTGCATTAATGCCAGCGAATCCTCTCTGAATGCTTAGAAGAGGAGCAGGGGTGGGGATGAGGGGGGAGGACAAACATCTGCTAACCTGGTGTCAAGGCCTTCCCTGGTCATGAGCCGCTTTTGCAATCAGCCATTCTTTGCAAAGAATTGGGGGGAGAGGGGGGGGGCGCTTGCTATTATTCAACCTTTTTAAAAATATTGAAAGCCTTAATTATTGAGATACGTTAATTATAACATGCTCCTTCCAGGATACTACTATGGATTCTACCATATCTGTTGAGTAGAATAGAAATGCTATCATAGGAAGGACAAAAGAAAACAAGATTTAGATTTGAATTCCAAGGCATCGGGGTAGGTCTGATTTCACAACCTTAGATCAGAATTGACCCCTTTATCATTTTGTTGTGGGGAACTGAGTCTGATTGGGCTAAGGGCAAATCTCTTTCCTACCCCACTTCCCCCCATAATAAAGTGCGTTTTGCCTGAAGATTTGAATCCAGGGACGAAGAAGATCTGAGCTTTGAACAGAGCTGCATACGCACTATAGATTTAAAGGAAATTTCCTCCTCAAAGAATACTGGGAACCTCACAGAGCTACAGCCACTCTGAGGTGTTTTTGTTGTATTGTTTGTTTGTTTTCTACTACCAGTGTACACCTTTTATGAAATAAATAAATAAATATAAATAAATTCCCAGCATCCTTAACAAACTACAGTTTTATTTTTTGTTTTTTTGTTTATTATTATTATTATTATTATTATTATTATTATTATTTGGAGGGATGTACTTTAAATATCCATTAAAATGAATATAATGCATGCAGCCACAGTGAAAGATCTTCAGCTCTCTAGATCTCTGGACCAATATGCACCAAATTTTGTATGGGCCCATTTCCCTACCCAGTCCTGCTGCTGCTGGAGAAGCAAGAAGCAGCAGTGGTAGTTTCCAGTAAGATCTCACGAGATCTCGCCAGAAGCTGCTGCCACACAACCCCAGTAAGTGAGGCTACAGCAGCAGGCTGGTGGGGCGGCAATGTCCTGTTTCACCTCTAGCGGTGAAATGGAATTGCCCATGCCAATTTACTGGAAATCACCCAGAGACCTATCTGATCTGCCTTCTGCACGCCCTTCCTTAAGCTGAGCACTTCATTCTGTGAAGAATTGAGTGTAAAAGGAGGGGGAAGTAACTATAGCAGGGAGGGGAAACCACAGGCCCAGGACCAAATGTGGCATACCTGGATCTGAAACCAGGACGCACATATTCTGAGATGCTGTGCTCCGGAGTGCTTTCTTCAGGGTGTGATCTCATGTGCATGATTATGACCCTGAAAAGGCACTTTTTAGGGGGCTACAGCATGGCCCAAGAGCGCATGGTGTTGTGACACCCAACATGGCTGCTAAGATCTCGCATGAAAAAAAGAAATGTCTCATTTTTTTCTGGGGCACTTGGCAGGTATGATGTGGCAATCCAGGCATTTCTGTCTGGTCCTTGGGATTTTCCATAAGCCATTCCCCTTTTACAGCTATACCCCACCCCTTACTGACCACCTTCTTCTAATGTTTTTACCTGCCTGGAATATGTCCCTGAGCTCTAGTAATACTTTTTCCTTATCTGGATGGAGGATATAGGTCAGTGTGGGAGTATGTGTAGAACCTGGCCTATTGTAGAAAAGTAAAATCCACATCCATTGCTCTGCCAACTTTTGCCTCTGGCTTCACCGACCTCTGGCATGTGACCCCAGAATACGGTCCAGAAGTGCATGTAAACCCTCAGACTGAAGGAGGTTCCCCATCCCTGCTTTGTAGGTATGTGTAGCCTTCCCTAGCTGAGAGCAGACAGTGGTTGCATCTTGCTGGTGACATCATCCCACCATGAGCATCAGGCACAGAGAGAAAGGGTAAGTTGGCAAGTGGCTGCATAGGATTGTAGCCTTAATTATCTGTGCTAGAACTTTAGCAGCAGGAAGAGAAGGGGAGTAGATATGTTCTGATTCAGATGTGCCAAATTCTTGAGTATTAAATATAAGATGTCAGGCCTAACCAGTTCCTTCTGAAGTACAGTAGTTCTAATATGTAGTTCCCACCCCTGATGATGTGGCTCTGGACTCTTTGGAAAATATCCTTATTTAAATAATAAAAAATAACAAAAGCACATACAGTGGTACCTTGGGTTCCATACGCTTCAGTTTACATACGCTTCAGGTTACAGACTCCGCTAACCCAGAAATAGTGCTTCAGGTTAAGAACTTTGCTTCAGGATGAGAACATAAATTGTGCTCCGGTGGTGCAGCAGCAGCAGGAGGCCCCATTAGCTAAAGTGGTGCTTCAGGTTAAGAACAGTTTCAGCTTAAGAACGGACCTCCGTAATGAATTAAGTACTTAACCCGAGGTACCACTGTATATAAAATTGATAAACACAGTAAGGAGATTAAATTTTAGCACAGGGGGCCCTAAACTAACTTATGAGGGGAGAAATAAAAACAAAAAAATGTTTTTAAATTATTGGAAAATATTAATTATTCAGCTACATTTCACAGAAAGCTGGTATCTTCTCAGTCTGGTCCCTCAGAGCCATGAAGATCTTGTTATCTGGTTTTATGTAATTACTGCAGCCAAAAAAAACCCTCTATTAAATCATACCTAGACAGGCCATGCAATTCCTGTATTTGATTATAATTTATTGCATTAAAATAATATACAGCAATAGATAATCTCCAAAATTCCTATGTGTGAAACTCTGATCCTAGGAGATTTTAGACTGGATTGGGGGGAAATGTTTACTCATTCTCCATCCAGCCATCTATGGCCCTTGAACATCTTCTCAGAGGGGACTAAATATGGGATTGGTGAAGATCACCTGCTCACCATTTCCGTAGCCCTTCTGTTCATGGAAACCTTACTCGGTATCTAACCCAGGGATGAGGAACTGCAGGTCCTCCAGGCCTCAGTTCCCACTACATTCAAGTCACAGGGTAAACACATTTCTTTTGATCTATCTAAAATTAGTCATGTCTAAGTCCCATGAAAACCCAGGGAACAAATTAATCATGACTACTTGAAGTTCCACTGCTTTCAGGAGAACTTTCTCATAACTTGAGCTGAACTGAGACCATAGGATGAGGCTCCAACCTAAAGCACTTGGTGGCCTTTGATGCACAGACACACCAGTCACTGACATACTAACAACTGACAGCTCAGTCCATGCGATGACACTGTGCCGAGCGATGTCCCACCACTGAAAGCAATTCCCCCTTGGCATGCATCAGAGGCGCTGTGCATGTAAAGAGCTTCTGAGTTGTAGTATAGAAAGCATTTCTGAAGAATGTGGATATTACTGTCTCACTCAATGCAGAGTTTCCCATGGTTTCATTTGCATAAACTATTTTTTCCCCACATTTGTGTGCAGCTTCTCTGAATTTTCTCCGTATTCATAGTAGCAGCTCTGGGCTGACTGCTTTGCAGAAAGAGGCGTTAGTTACACTGCACTTAGACGTTCCTTCTACAATGACAAATTATCTCCTGGGGAAAAATGTGAAAGTTTTGGTTGTCTTCCGCCCCATTCAAGATATTCCCACATTCTCCTGTTTTACTGTATATAGTCAGTGCAAGATTGTGTGGTACCGCAGAGTGCTGGTGTCACCACACTGTATGCCCAGATCTCGCTTATTATGCATTACACAAACCTTGCTTTCCAGTTCTCATACAGGCAAGGATGGTGCTGAAGAGCCACTGTGTGTCAGTGCAAGGACAGAGTTTATCTGATAAACAAGTCATTTTTGGAAACCGTCGAAGCTCCTACTGTGAAACATTAAACGTGGCCCCTGTTAGATACACAGAATGGGGGGTTCTGGTTGACTGAACACGGGCTGATAAGCTCCACACAGCTCTGAATGCTGTTTGCCCACATACTAATCTTAAACAAAAGAACTGCAAAGAAAGGATGCAGGTCAGTCAACTAAATTGCTTAAACCCTTAGGCAGCCTTCTGAAAAGAAAAGGCATGAAAGACGACAATATGTGCTGTGCTTTTAAGCAGAATTGTTCTCTGTTTATTATCCTGGTTAAGGAAATTGTGGCAAACAGCTCACTAGACTATATATACCCCAAGTAAGATGAGAAGGGCCACTCTCTGCTAAACCAGGTGCAATAGGCCACTGGTCATTACACAAATTTCTCTCTTTCTGTTTTGCGTGACTTCCAAATTATAAACACAATAAAAAAGCGACAATAATAGAACTGTGCATGGCAATGACAAGCACAGAGCTCTTGCGTTGTTTTTCACAAAATCATCTGGCTTGCCTTTGAGAGCTTTCAGGTAATAACCGTCTATCACAGGAGTAACCCACTTTGTTCCATTAAAACTTGGTTCGATTCCCATTGTTGTAACTGTGCTCAAGTACATTAGACTAACAGTTTTGTGATACATCTGTGGCAAAGCATATCATTCTGACAACAGCTGAAACAGAGATATGATCTCATTATTTACCTTCTATTTCTAATAAAATAAAATATTGAACAACACTTGTCTGGAAATCAGCTCCAGAGAGTTAGAGGACCTCCAGACCAGCATGAAAGGTGTCACTAGGGGTGGCAGGAGGAAGAGGAAATCATCATCTTCCAGAAGCAGAGGTGTGCAAAAGCACAAGAGCACCAACTAGATTTCACCCCTATCGGTGCAGGAACTATTTAGCATGTAGAATAAGCCTAGCAAAGGAAACACTTGCTGTTTGGCTGCCCATCCTGAGAGGATCAGGCCCTGGAGATGTTGCTGGATTGGGGTGGAACATGTCTAGCATTGGCATGTAGAAACATGCACACCATGTGAATGCTGGGACAGGCAGTGGGGGGGGGGCGTCCACATTTTGCATACATTTTATAGGCATTCTGTCCCTAAGATACACATTTTGTATGCCAGTCAGTAAATTTCCTTCTAAAATAGACATTTCTGAACATTCACATTTTTGTGCTCTTAAAGCCCCCCACCAAAACTACATCACAACATTCAGAGTAGTGGGCAATCCAACTGATAGCTGCATTCCAACCTGCTAAAATTCTGAAAATGGTGGATTCAGTTGGTTTACTTTAAAATTCAGACTGAGTAAATTTCTTCTCCACCCCAATACCCATCTCACTCATTTCTGTCCCATGTGTGGCTATATTTGTTTCTTGACTTATTTTATATATTTTATAAATATATTTTATATATTTGGTTATACAGTGGTACCTCGGGTTACAGACGCTTCAGGCTACAGACGCTTCAGGTTACAGACTCCACTAACCCAGAAATAGTACCTCGGGTTAAGAACTTTGCTTCAGGATGAGAACAGAAATTGTGCACCGGCGGCACAGCAGCAGGAGGAGGCCCCATTAGCTAAAGTGGTACCTCAGGTTAAGAACAGTTTCAGGTTAAGAACGGACCTCCAGAACGAATTAAGTTCTTAACCCGAGGTACCACTGTAATGGGAAGGGAAAGTCAAAAACACAAAATAATAATGTAATTTTGCTAAATATGGTCCTAGTTCGGCCCATTTACACGTGCATTACCTCTGACTCCAAGTTTGGGTTTTGTGTCCCTCAACACATCCACTTTTCCCTTATATGCCTGCAAAGGATAAAGCAGTAGAGGAGAATGATGGCCTTTCCTGAACTGGAATAGCCATTATGCTAAAATAACTACAGAAGAGGGAGGAACTGATGGGGCCCCTGCTGTGATGTGATTTCTGCAGACTAGAACACCCTGTTGAGGAGTCTAACCTCTCTTGCTTCATATAGGAAAGGTTCTTTCAAACCTCTTTGCAAGTCAGAACACAGAGATTAGTTTTTTTAAAAAAAAAAACCACAAGGCAAAAGAGCGACAACTATTTCTGGATTAGTTCAGAAGCTGCCTAACCATGGAAATAAATAGCCAAGGTCTTTCTTAAAGCTGGCCTTCTGTTTTTCTTCCTCTGTTAGTCAACTATGAATGACTAACACAACAGAAAGTGATTGAGCCTTCCCACAGGCATCTTGAAAGAGCCAAGACTTCCCCTAGTGCTCGAAGGCATGTCGTAAATAGATTATTCTGGCCTTCCAAACGATGTCACTCCAGGGTGTTGGTAAAAGGTAAAGGGACCCCTGATCGTGAGGTCCAGTCACAGACGACTCCGGGGTTGCGGTGCTCATCTCGCTTTACTGGCCAAGAGAGCTGGCGTACAGCTTCCGGGTCATGTGGCCAGCATGACTAAGCTGCTTCTGGCGAACCAGAACAGCGCATGGAAACGCCATTTACCTTCCCACTGTAGCGGTACCTATTTATCTACTTGCACTTTGATGTGCTTTCGAACCTCAGGCTAAAAACATCCTGCTTCTCATGCCTGCAGTTCGAACCTCCATTGAACTGAACAGAGCACCTGGAGAGGGACCTCAGATACTGATTGACTCATGCATACAGGAGATCACCTCATCCTTCAACTCAGCTCCTGGAAGTGTACTTTCATTGGGCGAATTATCATCTTCCTGGAAATGTAACAAGAAGCATAGAATTGTTATTCCTAAACTGCAATTTTCTGTTTCTTAGAACCTGTGGATCTGTCCTTGGCTGAATCTGAAAGGAAAGAGAGTGCAGCAATTTATTGTGTTTAAGTACTGCAATTGCACAGTGCAGTACTTAATGCTGAGTACTTAATCACTGGTATGTGTTAAATTATTGGCTAGGGGATTATGTTAATAATGAGTTCTTGGGCAAGAAAGCAATGTAGCTTGTTATGCTAGAGCAAGCATTCTGGGTTTCAGAAAAGTATACAACAGCACATCAGCTCTGGCAGCTGCAAAAATGTTCTCTAGCCCAAACAGGCTCTAGCTAGCTTGACTTCAGAACTGTTAGTGGAAAGATCCTTCCAGCCATGCCCTGGCTGCAGGCTACTTCCCTACTTCTACAAAGCAGTTGGGTTGGTTTTACTTTCAGTTTTGTTTTTTCCTACCACTCCCCATCAGTTAATGACAGAAGAAATTTCATTCAAACAGTATCAAAAGGAAGAGACATACTGGTGAAATTCTCATACGTGAAAACATTACCTTACAGTACAGTGGTACCTTGGTTTGCAAACAGCCTAGTTTACAACCATTTTGGATTATGACCAATTCAAACCCGGAAGTGCGCGTCCCAGTTTGTGAATTTTTGTTTTGGAATACGACCAATTCAAACCCAGAAGTGCATGTCCAGATTTGTGATTTTTTTTGGATTATGACCCATTTTTTTTGGAGGCCCCATTGGTGAAAGCGCACCTTGGGTTACGACCTGTTTTGGTTTACGAACGGACCTCCAGAACGGATTATAGTTGTAAACCAAGGAACCACTGTACTTTTGAGGTGACTGGGGAATTTCCTCATTCTTCAAATCATCCCACCAGGGGTCTGCATGCCAACAGTTTTCCTGGGTGCATACAACTGAATTACATAAAGCCCAAGAGAATACATCATGTGGTAACTCCTGCCATGTCTCCCTGTCCCCCGCCATTGCAGATACAACTCCCTTTGCCATCTCACAAAGTTAAGGTTAGCTCAAAAATCTGCACCCACCAACATTCTAAAGACCTGAGAATGAGGCAGAAAAATGGAAGCCTATTGCAGGGGAAGAAAACTCTTGAGAATCTAGAGGTCAGATTTTGGCACTTTTTCCTCCTATTTTTTTGGTGCAGAGAAAAATTGGCAAGAAGCTGCCTCAGAGCCAATTCAATCTACCACTTTAGCTAAAAAAACTGTAAAGGCCAATCAAGGGCAATACTGCCTTCGGGCTATTTCAACCTCAAGCTAAGCTAGTCATGTGCTTCCCCACATGTGTTCTACTAAGGGCTACATTTGGCTGCTGACATGCCACTATGCCTAACCGTAGTGCGCCAAATATAAGATCAATCCAGCCCAGGGCAATGCATTTGCACAACCCACCTGGTATGAGCTGAAGCAGTTCCTGGTAAGCAAAAAACAGAGAGGTCAACTTCAGTACATTGAAAAGCCCTCCAAAAATTATTAAAGATCCTTTGAGACCTTTTATTGCACAGTCCAAAAGGCACTATTTTGGTAAGAGACCAACATCTGAAGAAAAAAGACTGCTGTGCTTGAGTAGACTCCATGTATGATTAAAAACCTAATCTTCCAGGGTTCTGCATCATACACTGAAAGCCAACTGTTATGTACTGAGTTGAATAGGATCCAAAAGGCAGCAGTCTGATTGGTCCTAGAACAATAGGGTCCAGAATGCAGCAGTCTGGATGGTCCTAGAACAATGCAGCAGTATGATTGGTCCGCAGGAGCCACCCAATCCAGCTCCAGGTGGAAGTGAATCCGCAACCTGATTGGCCTACAGGAGAATCCCAGAATTAGCCAATCACGTGCGGCCCATTGTGTAAATAATGTATATAATGCAGATATTTTTGGGGAACTTCCATTCCTCACTACTATGAGCTGAATAAAGAGCATGAAATCCAGACTCGACTCCGAGTATATTTCACCAACTCAAGCAGAGAAGGCTGCATGCTGCAGGCCTTCAGCTCTCAGTGTACAGGAGGGCCACGGAATCAGCAATAGGGATGTGTAGCAGTAAGATTTGTCTATGGACTCAACCCTGTTCCTCCCCTCTGCTGTAATAGTCACATGGGGGTGGAGACTGTGTGAATGTGGCTGTTGTTAAAATGGGACCCTGAAATTCCCCACCCAATTCATGGAAAGAGTAGAATTTTGTTAAATATTCTCTGTGGGATTTAATAGTGGGAGACTTAAAAGGGAAACTCTGAAAAAAATTAAGAGAAAAGTCTTTTCGGAGAAATTTTGGCCTAGCTAATATATATATATATATATATATATATATATATGCTTTCGTATATTTTCACGGGTACAGGAATGCAGGTTTTGGTGTCCTCGGGTGTCTTCCCGTGTAAAAGTTGGGGTGTCTAGGCGACGTTTCGACGAGGTCTCACTCGTCATCTTCAGGCTGGTGCTTTCGGCTTCTTGTTACTGGAACAGAGCGGGATCTCAATGTTTGAGTTCCTATAAATACTGTAGAGGGGGTGTGGTGTCTAGCCTCCAATGTTCTGGGCAGAGAGGAAGTTCCCAGGCTAGTGTGCCTTTTCTTCTTTTGTTCCTTAATTACTTGAGAGATACTCAAGTAATTAAGGAACAAAAGAAGAAAAGGCACACTAACCTGGGAACTTCCTCTCTGCCCAGAACATTGGAGGCTAGACACCACACCCCCTCTACAGTATTTATAGGAACTCAAACATTGAGATCCCGCTCTGTTCCAGTAACAAGAAGCCGAAAGCACCAGCCTGAAGATGACGAGTGAGACCTCGTCGAAACGTCGCCTAGACACCCCAACTTTTACACGGGAAGACACCCGAGGACACCAAAACCTGCATATATATATATATATATATATATATATATATATATATATGGCTATTTTGCGTCCTATGTACTAAAACCAGTAAATGGCTTATTGACCTGGGTGTTCCTGTCATAAGGTACCTTGGAGCTATTGTATTTTCAATGTCATTGTAAAGGGCTTCCTCCTCTAGGGGAGTCCCCCTAAAAACATTTTTTCATTGTTTTTACACTAAAGCTTCTTCTTTTTTTTAAGCCACAATTTTTCCAATTTTAGAAAAAGATCGTATCAAGGGGGGTTTCCAAACCCTCCATGAATCATTTGAAACTTGTAAATTGTAATACCCGTTATCATATGACAAAGGAAATATATACCCTGTTTTGAAACAGCATTGCACTGAGCATGCCAAACAAATGAATTGCTAGCATTTGAGGCTGGTGGGCTGCATCATCAAAATATTTTTGAAAGGGTAATTTCACAATATACGTTTCCTGCTCACCAACACACATTTTTGCACATCTTAATGTTCTGTGGATAAAATGTGCTATGTCAACAAAAATGTTTTAAAGTCTTTTAGCACTGAAAGTCTGATTTTATATTCCACTGTGCAGAGGCATAATATCCAGCTTTCCAGCCCTGGCACAAGGAGAACATTGTTGATGCGGCAGCATTCAAATGTCAAAAAGTAAATAAATAAATGGAAAGAAATATCTCAGAAAATTTTGGTTCAGCTCTAATTCAGATACCAGAGGATTTGCTTTAAGATCTCTCTTCTTCCTTACAGTGATGTTCATATTTCAGTGGTACAGGAGTCCTGACACCAATTAATACTTCATACTAAAACCTAGTGTCATAAATCTGCAGCTCTTTTTAAAAAAAGGAATAACTGGAATAGATGAATAATTGTGCCTAGTCTTTTAAGTCACAGAAACTATCCTGGTGGGATGCAGGATTGTCTTTCCATCAAATGTAACCTGACATTATCAACCACAATTGATATATGTGAGGTAGTTAGGAAGGCTAAACTCTTGATCAATATGTCAGGTTTCAGAAGGGATAGCCATGGCATAGACAGAGGATTGTGAGTGGCTGCATTAACAAAGCAATAGAAAGGAACATTAGAACCATTTCCAGCTTGCAGGCCAGAGAAAGGAAGGCATGGTCTAAGTATGAATCAAGTGTGTCCTGGTCTTTCCTTTCCCTGTCCCTCAGATTAGCTGTGGCTCATTACAGAGGCCAAAAACATACTAAACATAATGCATGCATATTCTCTCTGGGGGATTTTCTTTCTCTCTCTACTTGGGCTGCAGTTAAGACTAGCATTTCTGCACAATCACATGATCCCCTCAAACTACACCATAAACATCCATTAACATGATAATACCCATTAATCTAGGCAAACACAACTCATTTGTCATCTTTCTCTTGCAACCCATCTGTGTGCATTTGTAGAAAGGAGGTTGGGAAGGGGGGTGCGGGAGAAGCTTCAATGACTTCTCTATCAGTGGGTTAGCTTCAGAGGAAGGTCTGAATTTCAGTATTTCTTTGGTAAGTAAAAGCTAATTTGTTTCACTTTGCTGAAACACCTATTTATTATTCCACTTTCATAATATCACTTATGTCTTAAGCAAAGGACTTAGAATGTGAGGTAGGGGGATGCTAAGAAGCAATAAAAACATTTCATTGCAGCAATCAAGGACAAAGACTTAAATTAACAATTCCTTTTCATTAACTTTGCGTCACAACATACTCTCATTGCTCTGATGTTTTGCTTATGGAACAAGAGGCTTATTTCAGTGGGTGACATATCAAAGCCTTTCCCCATTCTCTTCCACCCCAAACATGCTGTTTTAGTCATTTCATTTTGCTGCTGTTGTTTTCTGTACAGATCTCTATTGCCAGATGTGAAGAGCTGGCTGTGTGATACCATAACCTCACAAACCGTGCACAAACTCTTAGCAAGCATATGGGTGGCCAAATAGGGATAAACAGAACACATGGCATTGCTATTACCTCTTGAGAGGCTCTATGTGTAAATAGCACTGTATAAATAATTTCTCCTATTAATAGTAACAGAAGAGGAGAGAAATCTGAGAGAGTGGTAGACTTTAAAGAGAGAGACCTCCTTTGGCAAGTTCCTCAGAGTCAGGGCCACCATGTTCTTTCTGTGACTTTACAAGCTCATCGAAAAAATCTGGGAAAGAGTAGAAATCCCAGCAGACTTTAGGGATGCCAAAATTATCAATCTCTTTTAAAAGGGTGACAGAACTGATTGTGGAAACTATTGAGGCATCTCTCTATTAGCTGCAGCCGGCAAAATTCTTGAAAGGATCTTAGCAAACCATCTCGTAACAATATCCGAGGTGACCCTTCCTGAATCCCAAAATGATTTTCAGCCTTCTAGGGGCACAGTGGACATGATTTTCACCACTCAACAGCTTCAAGAAAAATGCAGAGAGCAAAACCAACCCCTGTATATGGCGTTTATTGACCTGACTAAGGCTTTCGACACTGTAGATCATAATGCCCTGTGGACTGTCCTTCTGAAAATTGGCTGCCCAGATAAATTTGTAAACATCATTTGGTTCCTCCATGATAATAAGACAGCAACAATCGCAGATAACAATGGCTCTCAAAGTGAACCATTCACAGTGGGATCAGGTGTTAAACAGGGTTGTGCTATTGCCCCAACTCTAAACATTATTTTCATTGCCATTATCCTACACTTTGTTGAAGGGAAACTCCCCACCAGAGTAGAAATCATATAATAAACAGATGGAAAGCTCTTCAATCTGAGCAGATTGAAAGCAAAGAGTAAGATTACTGTAACTTCCATCATAGAGCTTCAGTATGCTGATGACAACGTAGTGTGCGCACACTCAGAGGATGACCTGACCTCCAAATCATCCTAAATATCTTTGCAGAAACTCACAAAAAGCTTGGCCTATTACTCAACATCCAAAAAACCAAAGTGCTGCATCAACAAGTACAAAATAACCCCTCTGCAGTGCCACAAATCCAACTCAATGGTGTAACGTTGGAAAATGTCGATCACTTCTCCTACCTTGGCAGTTACCTTTCCACAAGGGCCAACATTGATGCTGAAATCCAGCATCGCCTGAGCTCTGCGAGTGCGGCTTTCTCCTGATTGAAGTGCAGAGTGTTTGAGGACCGGGACATTCGCAGTGAAACCAAAATGCTTGTTTACATAGCTATTGTACTGCCAACCTTACTATATGCTTGTGAAACATGGAGCACTTATAAATGCCATCTCCAGCTCCTCAAAAGATACCATCAACGGTGTCTCCGAAAAATTTTACACATCACTTGGGAAGACAGGCAAACTAATATCAGTGTACTGGAAGAAGCAAAGATCACCTGTGTTGAAGCAATGATTCTTCAACATCAACTTCATTGGACTGGTCATGTTGTGCGGATGCCTGATGATCATCTTCCAAAGCAACTACTCTATTCCGAACTTAAAAATGGAAAGCGTAATGCTGGTGGTCAACAAAAGAGGTTTAAAGACTGTCTCAAGGCAAATCTAAAAAAAGTAGTATAAACACTGACAACTGGGAAACACTGGCCTGTGAGTGCTCCAGTTGGAGAACAGCCTTTAACAAAGGTGTCATGGGCTTTGAAGACACTCAAACTCACGACGCAAGGGAGAAACATGCTAAGAGGAAGGCACACTTGGCAAATCCACACCGTGATCAATTCCCGCCCGGAAACCAATGTCCCCACTGTGGAAAGATGTGCGGATCTGGAATTGACCTCCACAGTCACTTACGGACACACTGTTAAAACCGTGTTTATGAAAGACAATCTTACTTGGCTACGAGTGATCGCCGAAGAAGGAGGAGGAGAAGAAGAAGAAGAAGAAGAAGAAGAAGAAGAAGAAGAAGAAGAAGAAGAAGAAGAAGATCTTTCTAGAAGTTACTGGTGAACATCTTCAACTCTGTCACCATCATGCTTCCTTCAATCTCCAATTTGTCTACCTTTTCCTTTTTTGCGTGGATTTCCGTACCTAGAATGCCTATGTGGTTTCATGCCTCTCTGTCTAAACCTTTAGTTTCTCCTCCAATGACAACAAAGCCTAAGCAGATACAAGTGTATTTGCACACATTCAGCTCTTATTCTCCAGTTCTCTCGCATATACACATCTCCCTGATGTTTCTCTAGCCTTGCCTTTATCATCCCCACTATTAGATAGTATAAGCTCTTTGGGGACAGAGACCTCTCTTGGTTGTTTACATTACGGTGAGGAAGCAGCAATGAACTGAATGGGATTTGCTTCCAAGTAAACATGAACAGGATTGTACTGCCAGTTAAATTCCATGTGCATTTATGTCACTATACAAATTATAATTATTGTAACAGAAGATGTGATTCTTAAAATGCTAAATCATGACATAATTCTGCAATGTTCTGAGTGTCTCTGAAGGGAAAATATATTCTAGTGATCGTGTGAAGATCGTGTGCAGAATCTATTGGCCCCTTGTTTCCTCATTAATGCAGTGAACGGGAGAAACCCAAAACAACAACATGGTTGACAACCACAAGGACAAAGCCAGTTCCTGTATACAATTATTTGGGTTCTTTGGCACTCATATGTGTTATCATACTGAGTCATCCTAGCTGCTTATCAGCATGACTTCCTGTACCACCAAATATTGTATGCTCCCAAGAGAGCCTCATTACAGCAGGTCTAGGAATCATAAATGAGTTCCTTGAGTTGGTGCAAGGCCACAATAACTATGTTGCACCTTTTTTTTCCTGTAGTGGCACATTTTAGAATCAAAATCTTCCTGTTGACAAGCAGACTAGTTGTGTCACACTTCCTCTTTAATGTACACCAAGAGAACACTGAAATATGCACAGCACATAAATGTTGCTTCTTAATTTGAGATTACTGGAACCAATACAGTCTTTTAAATTGTTCAATATACAAGCATCTAAAGAAACCCTGGGATACTTGTAGTCAACACACAACAGCCAGTTCATCTGATGTCTTTATCTGTTTGGTAGTTATCCTTCAACAATCTTTTTTTTTAAAACCTTTTAAGAATAATGGGGATAAAAGTTCCAACATTATATGTTCTTAACAAGTAATATATATCCATCTTTGCTGAAATATGTACCTTGTATAGGATTGATCAGCTATTATCCAAATACATATTTTAACTGGGTTTTGTTAAAATACTTGTTACCCAAATCTAAATATGCATATTACCAATAAACAAAAAAAACAAAAAAAAAACACTTTAAGATGTTAGACACTGATGACACATTTTCAGATGGCACATACTGGTTTTCATTCACACTAGGTTATTTGGGGGGGAAAGTTTTACTGAGAACAGAGAATATTTGCAGAAAGTGAGAATAGGTTCTTTAAAGGAAATAGAGGGACACCTGCCACCTTAGTACAACTGAGCATCCAACTGCTTGTGGATGATTGCTGCAAGACCTAAGGAAGCCTCCAAGTGGATCCAGGGTTTTTTCTCTTCTTGCTATGTACCACTGAGCCTGTACAGACAGAAGCCTTGGACCATTGAGACTGGCTCATTTCATATGAAAACCAGCTTAAAAACCAAATATATTTAGATTCCTTCCATCCATACACAAGACGAACTGGTTAAATCTGCTATGATAAAGTGGGCACAGGATATCGGGCATAACATTATGTTTGAGGACTGGGAAAGGTTGTTGACCACTGCGCTGAACTTCACTGCATGTAATGCTTTGAAGGAAAATGTAATGAAAATGATATATAGATGGTACATGACCCCAGTTAAACTTGCCAAAATATACCATTCGTCTGATAATAAATGTTGGAAATGTAAGGAAAATGAAGGAACATTCTTTCACCTCTGGTGGACCTGCCCTAAAGTGAAGGCCTTCTGGGAAATGATATATAATGAGTTGAAAAAGGTATTTAAGTATACCTTCACTAAGAAACCAGAGGCCTTCCTCTTGGGTATTGTCGGCCAGAAGGTGTTAAAGAAGGACCAAACATTTTTTATGTACGCAACAACAGCAGCAAGGATACTCATTGCCAAGAATTGGAAGACTCAAGATCTACCCACACTGGAAGAATGGCAGATGCAGCTGATAGACTATATGCAACTGGCAGAGATGACCGGCAGAATCCGTGACCTGGGAGAAGAAAGGATTGAAGAAGACTGGAAGAAATTTAAAATTTATTTACAAAAATATTGTAATTTGATTGAATGTTAAGAAGGATGCTTGATCATAAATAATTGGCCACCACTAAACTAGATTGAAATTAGATGATAAGTGAGATTAAGGAAAAGACAAATCCTTTGAGAGAACTATCAGATTATATTTAAACGAGTGGATATAAGATTGTAAACAAGATGATAATTTGCTTGGAAAAACTTTTTAACAATGTAAGTGGGAGCGGGAGACGTGAGGAAGTCCAAACGAGTTATGAAATTTTGTGTATGACATAAGCAATGTTGTTTGTTATTTATGCTTTTTTCTTATAAAAATTCTTAATAAATATTTATTTAAAAAAATAGATTCCTTCCATCCATATGTTCCTCCCATGTCCATGGTGAGTCATCAATCTGCTTCCTGAGTACACCAAATGCAGCCTCCTTGCTGAAGCTAAGCAGTTCTGGAACTGGTCAGTGTCTGGATGTAACACCATTTGGAGCTCCATGGAGTTTCATGGTAGTGAGATAAAATAAATAAATAATATGTTAAGTTCCATCTTTATGGGGGGACCTCCAGTAGCCCTTTATGAGGGGGACCTCCAGTAGCCACAGAGCTTCTATGGCTGTAATATGGCCTCCGCTTCCTCTACTGAAGTCATCATTAGACACCTCTAATCTAAACAACTACAGTTCAGTGTTTAACAACTATCTATGGGAGTTTCTCTCTCTCTCTCTATTGGCACAGCTCCAATTATTTTTGTATGACACTACTTATTTACATCTAGTTTGGCTTTTGGCATGGTTTCATCATGGAAACTGCCCTGGTTACCCTTGTGGATTATCTGCACCAGGAGATGGATGAGAGATGTTGGGTCTCTCATGGCTTTGAACACCTTCAACCATAGTATCATTCTGGGTCATTTCAAAGGGTTGGGAATTAGTGGTACTGACTCCACTAATTCCTGATAGAAAAGTTCAAAGGTGATTCTGGGAACCTGTTTCTCTTTACCTTGGCCACTGACCAATGTGGTTCTACAAGGCTCCATCTTGTCCTCTATGCTATTTAACATCTGCATAAAAATGGCTAGGTGAGGTCATCCAGAGATTTAGGGGTCATATTGAAGACTGGGTTGCAGAATCATCTGTATGCTAATGATACCCAGCCTGGATCCAACCCAATACCCAGCCTAGACTGTTTCTTCCATACGTTCTTCCCTGTACACTCCAATGCTAAACTGAAGCTCTACTCTGGATTCCTTTACCCCTGGAAGTATATGTGACAATGAACAGAATTAGGGCCTTTTCTTTTGTGGTACTGATGAACACAACAGAATTAAGTTGTGCATTACATTTTCCATCTATAGTATGCCTTGCCAAATGAGGTGCATCAAGCTAAGTCTCCATATTGCTTTAGGTAGCTGTCAAAAATGTGTCTGTTTTAAAAAAGCTTTTACCTCGTCATTCTCTTTCTGCTGGTTTATCTTTGATGTCTTTCTTTTGATAGCTGTTTTGGATTTTGTTATGTGAGCTAGGCTTTGATGCCAATATTTGTGATTTTATTGGGAATTGTTATATATTTTACATTTTGTTTTTGTCTTATGATTTGTAAAGCACCTTGAGTTTCTTTGAAAATAGACAAGGTGTAACTTTTAAAAATAAATAAATAAAAACTTTGTTTTGTCAAAGATGAGGCCAAAGTTAGAGGACACATGACAAAGCATTTATAGGAGAAATCCAACTACCCAAATTATGGCAAGAAATATCTCACATCTTCCCTTTTCATTATATCTTTGTTCAATATTGGTGTCATCCATTTTTGTTCACAGTTAAGCCCAAAGCAAGTTTTAGTATATCATTGCAGTGGAATGCTAGGGAACTCACATCTTGACATTATTGTAATTTTTTTTAAAGGTAGGAATCATGTATTACAGCCTCAGGGGTATTACCAGGATGTATTGGTTTATATAACAAATGGTTTGTGTATACATCTTTCAGTCATAAAGTGTGTTTCATAGTTTTGAATATTGCATGAATGATACTTCTCTATTCCTACTCTCCATCTGCAGGGTGGGGATAATATCTACATAGTAGAAAGCTATGAATATTGGTAAACAAGCAAGGGAAAGAGCTGTTCTCTAGTAGTTTAGTCCTAGCTCAGTTAGTTCTGAGGATGGTTACCCATCTTTTCTACATGCACTCAGAGTGGTGTGTATGGGGTTGCCTGCTTTTATCCACAAAACAACCTGGTGAGGTGGATTAGGCTAAGTTAAGTGATGGTCCCAGTTTGATTTCATCTGCAAATGTGATGAGCACTCCCTCAATACCTTCATCATTTATAAAGATGTTGAACAACAATGGGGCCAGCACAGAACCCTGCAGCACCCCACATCAGGGAGTCAAGACTTTTTCTTCTTTTTTAAAAGGCTACTGTTTAATTATAATCTATAGGAACTGGGTGTGCATAAAGGTAAAGGGACCCCTGACCGTTAGGTCCAGTCGCAGATGACTCTGAGGTTGCGGCACTCATATCACTTACTGGCCGAGGGAGCCGGCGTACAGCTTCCGGGTCATGTAGCCAGTATGACTAAGCCACTTCTGGTGAACCAGAGCAGTGCACGGAAACATTTACCTTCCTGCTGGAGCGGTACCTATTTATCTCCTTGCACATCGTGCTTTTGAACTGCTAGGCTGGCAGGAGCAGGGACCGAGCAACGGGAGCTCACCCTGTCATGGGGATTCGAACCGCAGACCTTCTGATCAGCAATCCCTAGGCTCTGTGGTTTCCGAGCACAATTCAAAGTGTTGGTGCTGACCTTTAAAGCCCTAAACGGCCTCGGTCCAGTATATCTGAAGGAGCGTCTTCACCCCCATCGTTCTACCCAGTCACTGAGGTCTAGCGCCAAGGGCCTTCTGGCAGTTCCCTCACTGCAAGAAGCCAAGTTACAGGGAACCAGGCAGAGGGCCTTCTCGGTAGTGGCGCCCTCTCTGTGGAATGCCCTCCCACCAGATGTCAAAGAGAACAACAACTACCAGACTTTTAGAAGACATCTGAAGGCAGCCCTGTTTAGGGAAGCTTTTAATGTTTGATGTATTACAGTATTTTAATATTTTTTTGGAAGCCGCCCAGAGTGGCTGGGGAAGCCCAGCCAGAAGGGCGGAGTAAATAATAAATTATTATTATTATTATTACCCACAATGCCAAATTTTTTCTTCTTTTTTAAGAGGCTGCTGTTTAATTATAATCTAGGTCTGCAGGGATATAGGAACTGGGTGTGCATAAAGATGCTCAATAATGAAACGTAACCTAGGAATTTGTAATCCTGAAGGAAGAAACATTGTTGAAACCAGAAGAGCAAGATAGATAGATGAACACCTGCAGACAGGTTTGAGGTGAAAAATTTCAGAAGATTGGGTGACAAGTACAGGTACAAATCCTGTTCCTTATTAACAAGATATGCCTGTACTTGTCACATTTTGCTTTAAACCCCCCCCCCCCTGATTTTGTGAAAAGCATATTGCTTCTTTTAAGATGGTTTTAATCTGATATATAATGTCTTCAGGTTTCCTGGGAATTTGACAAATTGTTCTGAGCACTCTTCAGTCTTTCTTTATTCCATCCACCATCGCAACTCTATCTATCTCTCATAGCCTCCGATTCGCTTCCTCCAAAAGTACACAAGCACTTAATGTACATTTGGTCTACATAATGACTAGGAAAGAATTTTCCTATTAAAATTTTAAATATATATTCGTGACATTGTATTATGTCTCCAAACATATGTTTTTGGACCTGCCACATTTTACTAGTGCAGCAACACATGGAATGCAACACCAACGCAAAGAGCAGACAGAGGATGAGAAATTAAAGGAGTCTAAATGAATGATGTGAAGTCGACACTTAAATTGGTGGAGAAGAAACTCACTTGGAAGCACTTGTCATTATTGAAATTTAGTCTATGATTATCTTAGAACCTGAAAGCAACTCCCTGGAAACTTTAACTGTTAATATGGATTAGTTTGTTCTCCCTTACTCTCCCTATATAAGCAATTTAAATCAGTTACAAACATATGCTTGGTAAGTTAAAGGGAAAAGGGGGCTAAGGAAGATATAGAGCCAGGAATGAGGAGGCTGAAGAGACGATGAGAAAAATAATGGTGCAAGCTATTTGTTGGAATGAAGAAAAATAACTTTCCTACATGACATAAAATGGTTTCTTTGTGTGTGTGTGCGCGCGCTAGATTTATTATTTCATTTACTCTTAAAACAAATCAACCATAGGCATTTACCTTCAGAATATAAAGTTGCTTATTTCTGTACTGTAGAGTTATCAGAGGTATGGCTTGATGGTTTCACGAGGCATCAGTCACACTTTCCCAACATTTGCCGATATAAATATAAAAGCTTCAAATTTGAAGGATAAATAAAGCAACACTATTATCTAAACAGGGTAAAATATAACATCCTTGTGGTTTGTGGAAATTTTTGATGTGCCTGCTGGCTTTTCAATAAAAATCAATTATGCCTTAAATGTGAGCGGTAGTCAACATACTACAGACTATAAATTCAATTTCATACTCAGAAATATGGATTAGCTGAACTAGATGCCCTTCCATTGATTTCAGAAAGCAAAAGCTGATAAGGTAAATAATAGTAAGAAGCTCTCTGACACTCCACATCAAGTTCTGGATTTCCATATTATTTTTGTAAGAACTTTTCAGTCACTATAATATTCTCCTTGTGAAATATGTATGATGAATGGATATTATACGGATTGCTGATTCATCTCTATTTACAGAATGGATATTTAGCTTTTATAATACAAGGTGGGAATGGGATAGGAAATGAATATACTTATTTCCTTTCACACGGTGGAAGGCATGTATCATCCTATCTGAATAAAGCCATGGGTAATTACAGAACATTCTGATTAAGCCTGTGTTCTTTAGGCTACAGCCTCCTATAAATAAAGGCTCCAGAGAAAAGGACTGCAAGACAGCACCACTCACTACAATATAAATTAGAGGAACAGAAACACAATGTGCTGTAAATTCAAAACAAAATCACCTCTGTGTACTTTGCGTTGAACATCTTAAGCAGGAAATAAGAGGAATGCCATGAATTCAGTAATAAAATAATAATCCTCAGTATTTATATAGCAATTTTCCCAAGTCCTTAAAGTGCTTCATGTAAGGGGATGGAAAAGAGAAGTGGAAGGGCTAGGAAAGAAGAATAGCAAAAATAGGTAAGTCTTTAAAAAAAGGGAAAAAGAGGATAATGTTGATTGTGTTTTTGTTTTGTTTAAAAGACTAGGACAAAGAAAAGACAACCATATAGGGGAAGGGCTCTGGCTCAGTGGTAGAACATATGCTGTGCATTCAAAGGTTTCTGATTCAATCCCTGACAGCTCCGGCTAGGACTAGGAAGGACTCCCTGAAACTCTGTAGACCCACTTTCAGTCAGTGCTGACAGTACTAAGCTAGATAGACAAGTTGGGCCTGACTCAGTATAGGGAGTTTTTGATGGTCCTACATTTTAAAAAAAATCTATCTCATCTATCACATTTCTATTCTACCTTTTATCCAAGGAACTCTGAGCAGCACACATCTATTATCCTTGGAACATCTCCGTAAGGTAGGTTAGGATGAGAAGAGAGCCCTTTTCAGACATTGTATCGGTTGAGAACCAATGCACGTAGGCAGGTGGTGGCATGAAAGCAAGACCTACCTGCAGGGCTCTGCCCCTGACCTACAAGCCAGCCTTTCACCATCTGAAAGCAGCTTAAGCATGTATGCATCTCTCCTTGTCATCAGGGAACTTGCCTTGCCAAGAAAGAAAGAAAGAAAGAAAGAAAGAAAGAAAGAAAGAAAGAAAGAATCTCTCTTAGAATTCTCCAATACTTCCATCCACCATCAATAGCCCTCTCATCTCCAATTGCTCCCTATTCCTCCTTTGCCTCATGTGCCCAAATTCAGAAGTTGTAGAGGAGCATTGGAAATCTAGGGGCTCCAGTTTCCAACTCTCTTCAACAAAGGCTTCTGTGTATGCTTGAACCTTCAATTGCTGATGGGCATTTACTCTTTTCATTGCTACCAGTAATGTAATAAGCAGTAAAAATAGTAGGAAGAAGAAGAAGAAGAAGAAGAAGAAGAAGAAGAAGAAGAAGAGGAGAGTTTGGATTTAACATCCCGCTTTATCACTATCCTTAAGGAATCTCAAAGCGGCTCACCATCTCCTTTCCCTTCCTCCCCCACAACAAACACTCTGTGAGGTGAGGCTGAGAGACTTCAGAGGTGTGACTGGCCCAAGGTCACCCAGCAGCTGCATGTGGAGGAGCAGAGACACGAACCCGGTTCACCAGATTCTACCACTCTTAACCACTATACCACACTGGAAATGGAAAGAGGAAGGAAACTAGCAGCTGAGCTGAATGCCCCCAAAGTATTAACTAAGTCAAAATTTGGATTGGCTTTAGCTCATATGGCTCCGGTGGCTTGGACTCAGCTCAGGGACTTCCTGAATTGAAATCCTACCCCACCCCCACAAACACCCTTAGTCCTCCTCTGAAATTCTTCTTAATCCCAAAATAAAATGCTGATTGCATGGCTTCTGGCTTCTGGGTGTGCAGAGAACAGAATGGGTTTAATCCATGCAGAATCCCTTGTAACTTTGGACAAGCCATCATCTGTTTAGACCAGGTCAACACATAATGGCAGCTCAATAATGATAATCTCAGGAGTATGTGGGTTTGATGGTTTATGGAAACTCATGGTATAAAAATTGTATCAAAAAGAATAATTTTCTGTGAAACAGAATCATTTTACATACACATAATTTCAGGATTGGAGGTTAAAATGTTGGTAATTTTTCCTCTAGTCTAGGTTATGAGGTACAATGTACGTTGTGGCCTGCAGTTGGCAGCCTGCCAGGAAGCAGCAGAGCTTTGATGCAGTTGCTATGGAGAAGGAAGTAGCTGTCACCTGAGAGGTTTACAGTGAAGTGTCCTGGAGATTAGAATTCTTCTGATTTTACACAGGACAGGTGCATCAAAAAGTGAGACAAAAGCCAAGCACAGGATTGAACATTCTAGCTCCATTCTTGGCCATTCGCTATAGGTCAGTCCACCAGAGCATAACATTAGATTGGTTGAAGGGTTCTGGCTAGAGGGAATAAAAGGCCAGGCACAGCCCTGTTAAAGGGTAGCAGTTGTCAGATGGATTCTTGAAGAGGGTCCGGGAGCAGCAAAAGCTGGAGCCAAATGTGCAGCAGCTGCAAAGAAGGTGAAATCTTTGTTTGGGCGTCATTAAAAAAGGGAATGAAAATAAATCTGCTGATATCATAAAGCCATTATACGCATCTACAGTAAGATGAAACTTGAAATGCTGCTTACCATTCTGGTCACCTCATGCCCAAAAGGATGTTGAAGAACTGGAAAAGCTTCGGAAAAGGGCAGCCAAAGTGATGAAGGGGGCTGGAGCAACTACTTTATGAGGAAAGGTGAGTAAGTGGAGGTGATGACAACAAGACAGAGGTATATAAATTTGTGCACGTAGAAAGTAAGCAGGGAGACTCCCCACTAATAATCCAGGGCATCCAATGAAAATTCAGGACAGGCACAGCACATAGCTAGAATTTGCTGCCACAAGATGTAGAGATGGCCACAAACTTTGATGGTTTTAAAACAGGATTAGACAGAATCATGGAGAACAAAGCTATCTATGACTACTAGCCATGATGGCTATGTTTTACTGCTCTCATCAGAGACAAAATGCCTGTGATTACCAGTTGCTGGACATCGCAAATGAGGAGAGTCCTGTTTTCACAGTGGTCTCTCATGAGCATTCAGCTAACCACTGTGAGAACAGGATGCTGAACTAGATGAGCCAGCAAGTATATTCATATGTTTATATGCGTGAAAGAGCTGAAACAGGTCAGAGGGGGGACAGTGAAGCAGAGTGGCCCCAGAGGATACAGAAAGAAGACAAGGGAAAACTAAATTCAGGAAGGCAGACACTTGAAGAGGAAAGGAATGTCTTAAATAGCTCTTGGGGAGGGGGAGTCTCATGGAAGCATTTGGACTCAAGAAGCTGTGATCTCTTTCCTGGGTTGCATTTCTGTGCTGAATCTTGAGCATGAATCCGAGACCTGGGAGAAGAGACGGTGGAAGAAGACTGGAAGAAATTCAAGATTTATTTACAAAAATATTGTAAATTATATGAATGTTAAGAAGGATGCTAGAATATAAACAACTGGGCACCATTAAGCTAGATGAAGTGAATTATAAAGATAAGTTAAATTTAAGAAAAGACAGATTTTTGGAGAATTTTTAGGTTATATTTAAATTTTAAGATTTGAATAAAGGATATCTAAAATTAGAGATATAATATTGGAAAATTAGATAAAACTGGATAAAACTTTTTTAGTTAGGAACGTAGGAGCGGGAGATGTGAGGGAGCCCAAAGAAGCTAAGAAAACTATGTTAAGAGATGTGCCATATTGTATTGTTTATTGGTATTGTAATTAAAAATAAAAACTACTAATAAATATTATATTAAAAAAATGAATCTTGAGCATGACTAGAAGAAAGACTTCAGGTTTAAATTAACCTGTGATTGTTTACTGGGGAGAAGTTAAGGGAAAGGAAACTGGATAAGCGTTTAATTAAGTTATGGAAGTGAGAGAGTGGTACACACCATTTTAAGGTTATGGTACTGTCTTAACAATTAAGCAAGCACTGTACAAAACCTTTAATATTCAACCTGTGAAGTGGTAATTCATATTTACTGTGAATAAGTTTAATACTGTTATATTTGCTTCAACTTTAAAAAATAAATAAATCCTGCTCTGCCTGTTGTATGCCTAAATATGCTACCACCTACAAGGGGAATCAGGGAATATTTTCAGAAAGGGTTGGCAGCATCAGAAGAGAAGGAATAAAATAAGCAGGTGCATTCAGCACACAGGGTGGCATAGTGGTTGAGCAAAAACATAGGGCTGATGGTAGAAGCAGGATCTTTCACATATGATGTCACAGCAGAAGGACCCCCTCATTTGGTGCCAGGACAGAGGAAAATATTCACATGTGGTGGCAGCTTTTGTGGGTATAAAGTAGGGATTCTTCCACAGGTGTAGGACTGATTCTTCAACCAAGTGAGCCACACTCATGTGAAGGTACGATTCTCTTGAATACTGTACACACGACTTCCATGCTGGCAATTTCACTTTTGGAGCCTCTACAGAAATTTCAGTGGCTACTTATATACAGTGGCGGAGGAACCCCCTCCGGCACCCAGGGAGTGACGTCGAGGGGCGGGGAGAACCGCCCAGTGGCGCAAGCATGGCATCCATATGGACTGCGCATGTGCAGCATCCCGTATGGACTGCGCACACATGGCAGCCCATGTGGTCACCATGTGAGAGGCAGCCCGTACGGACGCCCATATGGACGGCACGAGAGAGTGGCGCCCATAGTGACTGCGCGCCCTCGGCCACTCTACAGCTGGGGGGAGGCAGGGACCATCTTGTCACACACGCCCCAGAGTGGCACTCAGGGCGGCCTGCCTGCCCCCTCCGCCCCCCACTTCGGACGCCCCTGCTTATATAGTATCCATGTGCAAGTGCTGATTCACATAAAACTATATCTTGTAAGCATGGGCTGGGTGCAGCTATGACAGTGATAACTAGAGGGCCACTGCAATATGCAAATCAGCTCTCCTCATGTACAGCAGGACTAACATGAGTAATAGTTACCATATCTTAGGATTATAGTGGCACAATAACTACAAACTATTGTGTATTGTTAAAATGTTATATGAATGATTAATAATTGTTTAAATTTGGGTTTAGATGGCAGTGTAATAGTTACAATGCAATACTTCATTAATTTGTTGCTAAATATGAAGCTATGTTAAACAGATGGCTTTCATTAATTCATTGTTCCTTGTAAATTAATGTTTAGAATGCTCTATGTAGAATTTAGAGACCTTGTGTGAACTTAGCTAATAAAACTAACGAAAGCCATTCCCACTGCATTGTTCCTTTCTAACTAAAACGTTTTGCTGAGAACTGCACACCATTGTTTATGGAAAAATAATCCTTATAGGTACACATAGAAATGTGCAAACATCCAGAAACAGCTTGCTATTGAGGAAAGAGGAAAGTGCTATTAAACAGGTGTTAGAATATAAATGGCATCTCATTAGTGATTGCTTCCTGTGACAAAGATACAAAAAAAGCAACCTTTTATTCAAAGGCCAGCTGTATTACTCCTGAATCATTTTGTATTATCATTTACATTTATGAAGATATTAGTTATTTAAACATTTAAAAAATAGAATACCCAGTGCATTGAAATCAATTGGAGGAGGGAATCTCCCATTGATTCCAGCTGCTGATTGCATCTTGCATATCAGACAAGTAGTGGGTATAGGGTGAAAAGTATGATTAGTACAGTGGTACCCTAGTTTACAAACTGAATCTGTTACAGAAGTCCGTTCTTAAATCAAAACCGTTCTTAAACCAAGGCACCCTTTCCCTAATGAAGCCTCCCACTGCCAGTGCTCTTCCACCATTCGGATGCTGTTCTTAGACTGAGGTAAAGTTTGCAAACCGGGACACTACTTCCAGTTTTGCGGAATTTGTAAACCAAATCATTCGTCAACAGGACTGTTCTTAAACCGAGGTACCACCGTACTGTAAACCACCTCATCCAGCCATACCCGCACTGTGCGCAAAGCCTGATAGTAAGGATATCCTAGTTCTCTCTGTTATAGCTTTAAATATGCCACAATCCTGAAGTCAGGGAAGGGGGGTTGAAGACAAAAGTATTACACAATATAGCTTTTCTTCTTCCAGTCTTTCAAACAGACCTTAGAATTCTTTCATTTTTAACCCATGTCTACTAGGTGGTATATATTGGCTCACTGTGAGAGATTATACCAGTCCATAGCAATCTCCACCACCAGGAAGAGGCAAACAACATGGTAGGAGGCAGTAGCAGGACTTCCCAAGTGAGTTGGTTCAGGACCTTGGACAGTAACAAGGATACTTCATTAGAATGCAGGAGCAGGTGGCTACAAACTCCAGGCAACAATTCTGCCCCTGGTAGCATGATGAAGAAGTTACCATATTTTTCACCCCATAGGACACACTTTTTCCCCTCCAAAAATGAAGGGGAAATGTGTGTGCGTCTTATGGGGTGAATGCAGGCTTTCGCTGAAGCCTGGAGAGCGAGAGGCATCGGTGCGCACCGACCCCTCTCGCTCTCCAGGCTTGAGGAAGCTATCCGCAAGCCTTGCAAGCCCAGCGGGAGTTCCCGCGGGCTCACAAGGCTTGCGGGCAGCAGCCTGCAGCCCCGGCGAGTGTCCGCAAGCCTTGCATGCCTGGCGAGAGGTCCTGCCGGGCGCTTGAGGCTTGGGGCGGCAGCCTGCCACCCGAAGCATGCGGAGCCCTCCGGAGGGCTCCCCTTGCTTCGGGCGAGTGTCCGCAAGCCTTGTGTGCACGGCGGGAGGTCCCGCCGGGCGCGCGGGGCTTGGGGCGGCAACCTGCCGCCCGAAGCACACGGAGCCCTCCGGAGGGTGCCCCGTGCTTCGGGCAGGTGTGTGCAAGGCTTGGGGCGGCAGCCGTGGCTGGGGGGGGAATAATTTTTTTTATTCATTCCCCCCCCCAAAAAAAACCGAGGTGCATCCTATGGGCCGGTGCGCCCTATAGGACGAAAAATACAGTACTTTAGCACTGACTTGCTGTAATTTTCAGAGATGGCCAGACTGGTCCAGAAGTTCAAGCCTAAAGCCCCACCTTCTGAATGCTAGTTACAGGTAGGTTGCCATGTTGGTCTGCCATAGTCAAAACAAAATAAAAAAAATACTTCCAGTAGCACCTTAGAGACCAACTAAGTTTGTTATTGGTATGAGCTTTCGTGTGCATGCAGTTCTTCAGATACACTTCTGAATGCTGTAGTTGTTGAGGGCATCTGTCTGTCTCAAGAGACAATGGCCTCCAGGGGTTGCAGAGACCAGTAACTCATAACTTCTGCATTAGCACCAAAGTGACCTCTCTAGGGTCCAAGCCTGGGCAGAACGTATGGAGGCCCTAGGCTGCCCAGATGACCCACCCTTCTTGACCTTACTGATGTGATCCAAAGGAATGCAGAACAATACATTTGGCATGCCAGTTAAAGGGACAGTTTCTACCCATGGGCTGTGAGGCTGCTGAATGGAAGACAGCAACATTGCATCTGACGTTCAGGGTTGGTGGTCATACGACAGCACACAGAGTGTAATGTGGAATCCGAATGGAATCCGAACAGTGGAAGGGCACCGCCAGTGGGAGACCTCATTAGGGAAAGTGCACCTTGATTTAAGAATGGTTTTGGTTTAAGAATGGACTTCCAGAACGGATTAAACCGAGGTACCATTGTATATGAGAACACATCACTCTTCTGTTACATTTTCACATTTTTGTATTAAAATATTGTCAACAATTTATCCTGTGGTCCTGTGACTGGAAAATATCGTGAGCTGTTTGGACTTTGGTTTGTAAAAAGGGTCACTTTCCACCTTTTTCCAATGCAAACATTAAATAGTTCTCATTCAAAATGCTAACAACCTTCCCAATCACCAGTACAATCTAATGAAAAAGACATTTAACAAAGTCAGATGTCTTAGATTTCATTGTTGGCTTAGCTATTCTTTCATTGTGCAATCCTGCGTGCACACAAAACCTTAACCTGCCTTTCTGATTGTCAATTTCTATAAGATGAATGTCACAAATGAATGTTGCCAGACATAGTTTATAGTATATATCACTAGTTACTATGGTGATGAGTCCATTAATTAATGTTTTAAAGCCTTTGAGATCCTGGATGAAAACAAACAAGCATTAAAGTTTGTGAATTACCACCTAGATTGCTGAACCTCCAAAGAAAGAAGAACACTTGGGGGGGGGGATACAGAACATGTTCAAATGCCACTAAGACATGGCACACTCAAAAATGTATCATTGTACTCATTGCCCATTATTCCATATAGATGTGATTAAAAAAGCAATGGGATTCAAAGATAAACTAAGAATAAAAAGAATTCAGCCTGAATAAAGATGAGGACACCCCTCTGCATGCTTACTTATATCCAAGGAATTCAATGGGATTTACTCCCAGGTAAATGTATGTAGGTATGCTCACCCAGACCTAGATACCTTCATCAAGATACTGAATGGTGTACCTTCATGTAAAATCAACTAACAAAGGACTCCTCTACACACCTATTCAGAACTAAATCCTATTGAATGCAAGGGGCTTACTCTCAGGTATATGAGTATAGGATGACAGTCTAAAGCCTGATACTGTGAAGATAAAGCCAAGATACCATACTGAATTATTGAAAAACAAGATGAAATGGAAAGGTGACATAATTGTAGCTCTATTGAGATCTGTACTTCAGCTATATATCCATAGGTGCAAACATTTTTGAAAAATGCAGAAGTCCACAAGATTTTCTAGAAACTAGTTAGAAGGAAAAGCCTGCTTTTCTTAAGGCAATACTGGCTACCCGGAATCCTGCAAACTTACTTAGTTCCACGTTAAGACTATATATCCAGAGAGAGTTAATCAGAGATGGAGCAGGGACGATGACTTCATCACAAATCTCACATGAATATATTCCAAACACTGCTCATAGATCCTAAACCTAGTTATGTTTTTTTATTTGGAAATACATTTGTTGCTTTTCTAATTATGGGGGGGGGGAATACTCTCAGTGGCACAGAAATAATATTTTTAAACCTGAAAAACCTTATGATATATTTTTTTTTAAAAAAAAAAACAGATCAGGCTTACGGTAAAAAAACCATACTAGCAGAAAGCATATAAACACAAAAGAACATTTTTTTTACTGGAAAGCTTAAAAAAAAAAGTTTAAAGTTTTGAATTGGCAGTAACACCCAAGCAAAGAAGCAGTGTGGAATGTCTCCCTTGGAAAAGAATTCAAGAAGAAAGTTGCAGACCTTTTTATGGATGGCTATTTATTTATTATATTTATTAGTTGTTGATTTTCCAAAAATGAAACTCATAGTGAGTTAAAAATATATAATTGTAATGCCCTAATGCAGCGTTGACCAACTGCATCCTTCCCCATGACTGCTGAGGCTGGTGGGAGGGCCTCAAAGAAAGAAAGGCACAGGCATCAACTTTAAGGTACAGACATGTAAGAAAACTGGTTTCTCAGCTGTACATTTATTGAAGCGTAAAGATCCGTGCACATTCATGTGTATGGTTCATACACACTATGGGTTTCTTGAGCAAGAAACCAGTATAACCATAGTGTGTGGAGTGCCCTAAGGACAAAAGGGAATATGGTTGCCATTAAAATCTGGAATTTGTCGCTCCTTCTGGGATCCACCAAACTCATAATTCACATCAGTCATCTTCTTGGCAGCACTTCTAAGAACATTCAGAAAGAGCCCTTAGGGTGGATCCATTTCTGACTCTTGCCTTCAGGTAAGGGTTTTATTTCCTTTGTCCACAAGCATAGGCTACCGTGATTATTTCTTTAAAACCATGTATGATCCAAACATGCCCTCAATAAATCAATGTTTACTTGAAAAACAAGACAATATCACAATGAAATCAAAGGGAATGGCTCAGAAACTGAGATTCATCTAGGATTCCCTGGTGACACAGAATAGGTCCAGACGTATGAAGTGAAAGAAGAACAAACATCTCAAATATATATATATATGTGACACTTGGATTTCAAGAGTTCTACATCTCTCTCGGGCTGTCACAGTCCTTGTCTGACCCTCAGCATTACAATGTCTCAAAGTTCCCAGGTGTCAGTGAGCTCTGCCTCTTGAAGTTGGATGGATATCTGTCAATTATACTCTTCAGAATACTTTGATGTGGCCAGGTGTGACCTAGCTCATTACCATACCAGGCATGAAAGCATCCTTTGTATTAACATTTTGATAATAAGGTTTATTCTTATCACATGCACTCTTCCTTTCGCTGGGCCCCCTGTATGCTCCATGCTTAATTTAATTCAGTATTACATTGCCTACATTTTATTTTGAATTCTGTGCAGCTGCTGTTGGCAATTATCCTTTCCGCACACCTCAGAGAGCATTAAGTTCATTTTTTTGTAGGTTTCCTCAGCCCCTAGCATAAATTACTTTCAGTATTTTCTGATCCCTTCCTAAAACTGAGGCTGTCTGGCCCATATAGGAGATGCTTTCAAATAAGTCTTTCATTAACTCAGCTTGAGTGTGTGACCACATTATTGTCTGCATTAGCACTGCATTAGTCCAGCCCCCTATAAACAAAAAAAACAAAACCCTGTATATAAAGGAAGATACATTTCAACACTCGCACAACTGGGCATGATTTTCATTTTAATGAAACAATGGCTTAATAATAGACACTAGTTAAGTTATGGTCCACAATATCATAAGGTTCAAAGTCAACGCTATCCATCAATGCTCTTCCTGTACTAGCCTGTACTAGCAAGTCTGGCTCAGCACAAGATGAAAGGTGGTTTCAAGAAACATTGTAAGCATGTTTTATTTGGGCTGCATTTTCTTCAAAGCAGCTTGTTAAATTGTCTTTAGTGGCACAGGAGCCCACTCCTAGCTTCCTACTGAGAGCCCAACATCTGTTACCACCTGTCTAAAAACGGCAATAATATCCATGAAGAAAAACCCAAGGTTTGTTTTTCTTTTTTATACAGATGCTCTGTATCCAAGCATCTGCACTAATCACCACCATATCCTTGAACTTTGATACCTTTTGGGAGTCAGTGTGGAGAGAGCACTGGACCTGCACCTGGGCCACCTGGTTTCAAATCCCAGCACAACTACGAGCGCCGTCGATAGCAGGAGTCCATCTCGTTTCCTCAGTGGTAAAAAATGCACACTGAAAAAACTCACCAACCTTGTTGTGTAACAAAGATGAGATAAGAATTTTAAAGCATTTGCTGCACTAAAAGCGCTGTCTAAATGATCAATAAGCAGTGGTTTATGCACATTTTGTAGAAGACAAAATAGGGGCATTTCTACTAAATGATGTGTCGCTCTTTTTTCCTTACCTTTGTCACACACACACACACACACACACACACACACACACAAGACTGCATCTAAAAAAGAATGCTGAAATTACCCTAATCTACAACAATGAATCCTTGCTTCTCTGTGTGTTGGGGTGGTGAAAATTCATTTTGTTCATTGGAAGAGAACAACAATGCGAGCAGGAACCTGAGTCATTGCCATCCATGGCAAATGGTTACCAGACTTTTATTGGATAACCAGCTGGTTGGGTTTATGATTTACAGCATAAGTGAAGCCCACAGTAGTTAATACCACATAATCAGAAAGGGCTTCTTTCAGGGCAATTGCTGCAGATGTTCAGGCATTAGACTACAGATATCTTTTAGCACTGCAAATTCACAGATCCAGTTAGCATGGCTCCAAAAGAATCCTAAGTGCAGAGAAACGTGATTCTCACTTGGGATGATATTTGAGCCACACTGCCTAGAATCATATCGGACAACAAATGGAGGCCAAACTGCTTAACATTATGGGTGCAGTCCAAGTTTGCAGTGAAATGGGAACTTGTAAAGGTAGGTAGAAAGTTTGGATGCTGCTTAAGGAGCACCATTTAGGAAGGGCAGAGTAGAATCTCCCTTCCCATTCACAATTCAATGGAATCATGATTATTCCTCAAGAAACAATTTTTTAAAATTAAATTTATATATCGCCCATCATCTGAAGATCACAGGGTGGTTTACAACAAACAAATAAATGAGTATACATCCTAGATAGACAAGCCAAAAGTGCAATTCAATTTTTAAAAGGTGACCTTTTTACTGCAATAATATCACTGCAATAGCTTTAATGAAGTATTAAAAACTAACAAGAAACAACTCAGAAAATGCACAGCAGCTTAATTTTTTTAATATATCCAGGAGTGATTTCATTTCCTTCCTCAATGAAATCCCTACACCTTCATCATATATACTACTGAAATATGAAACACTATCCCCATCTAAATGCTACTGTGGTGATAGGAGTATTGATAGTTATGAACTGATTTGGGTGCTTCAAGACTTATCTGTGAGGAAAGATAGAGTATTCTGGTTTGCACCTAACACTAAACCACAATTTGTTTAATAAATTGCAAGTTAGTCACAAGTTGTCTCACAGACGATCAAACAAACCATGGGTAATTTCTCTCAAATTTGGTTTGTTTTCCATCTGTCTTTTCCTTAAGCCTTTGCAGTCTGGTAAGTGTCTTAGGTGGGATATTCAGATAATATTCCACCTAAGGAAGGGTGCTGCAATTACAAACCAAAATTCTCAAGCCAACAACAAGTCATGACTTCCAATCACAATTTGCTGGGAGTAAACAAACTAGGGTTAGGCTGCCAGGAAGGGTTCATGCAAAAGCCATGGTTTAGTATTGTATGCAAAACAGGCCTGTGAGTGTCTAGTATATTGCATGCTACCCCCACAATGGCAAGAGTCACTTCTTTGTTGCCATTGCATTTGCAAAATCTCAGCTACCTCTGATTTTTCACTTGTTCTAAGGGCTTTTATGTTCTGCCCCCCTTCGCCTGCAGGGCTATGCATCTTAAGTAGAGTTCTGGCTTGAGGTTCAGGGAACCCTGGGTTAAGTGGGCAACTTCTTATGCCAATGACTTCCTTTGGGTATTCCAGGCAGTGGAACAGGTAGCAGCAGTGCTCCAAGCATGGCTGGGAGCTGACATTTTCAATTTTTCAAAACAAAGAGAACAGGTTCCAGATGCTCACTGGTACAAACCTCTTCTATTGAAGCTCTTCGCATTTTAGAGCGCAACAGTCCTCCTTCATGACTTTTTGCTGTTAAAACCTGAACTCAAGAGGCAGCTTGAAAATATGGTGGAGCGAATTGTTCCACATCTATATAAAACTCTCCTATGAAGTTTAATAGGGTCTAAAAATTTAGTGTCTTCACAGTGCCCTGGAACACCCAATAATTTTACTCCAAAACATTATGGAAAATTTCATCTGGGGGTCCACAATCAGGCAGCTCTGGTGGGACCTGGTGGTTGACCCAGGTTGCCAACTACTGACGATAGGCCTGACTTTTAGCCTCTCACTGTGACACTTCTGCAAAGTTTTATGCAGATAAAAATTGCTTGCCTCTGCTCCAACCTTGACAACACCATTTCCCCCCAGAATCGATAACCGATTCATTCAGGTCCTCCTCAAGTCAGATTTTATTGGATGGGTCCTCAGCCTTATACTAATTGTAGCAGTGAACATGAGGTTCAGGCCTAAACTAAATCTCCTTGAGTGAAAATCATTTTAGCTAGTGTGTTGAAATGAATTGAAAACCAAAGGCATCAACTTTAAAATAATTTGCAACATAAAATCACTAGACTAATAGAGCTGTGCATGCCAAACTGTGACACATTGTTTGGCAGGAAATAGCTGGCTATTCTCCATACATTAACTCAGTATATCGTAGACTCCGGAAAATGCATTGTTTTAGTAGAGCTGCTGAGATATGTCTCAATTACAAAGAAGCTATCAGCCTAGCACCAAGCAAAGCAGAAGTCCTGATGTCAAGGACAGATGCAGCATTCACTTACTGTAGCATTGGAGGGCCATCTGTAAAGGATTGCAGCTACTGCTGCTTGGTGAGGTATACTAAAAGAAAAAAAAAATCATTATTCCTGATGCTGACCTGCTAGCCTTGGCTTTTCGCAATAGGACCATACCTGCCAAGAAGGGCTGCAAACTTTATTTGATTAATCAGTGTGATTAATCTGCTGAATATTTAATCATAGTTTTAGCTCCCATTCCTCCAATTAATCAGTGGACTTGACATCTCGAGCAAAAACTGGATCTCAGCACTCTTGAGCGGTCCTCCCCTAAACCTGCCATAAAGACATAACAGTTCCTTCCCTCCCAATCTGAGGGGGGGCAGTTTGCTGCATATCTCAACTCAAAAACAACTTTCTTTCCTGTTTACCTTGAAGGCCACAATATTGCTTTGCCTTTAAGGATAAAATTAACTTAAATTTTCCTCCTCCAAACAACATTTCCCCAGACAAGTGAGGCTGACCGTAGTAATGGGAAATGATAGGATTAGGTTTCATGACTTCATTATATTGGGCTGGAGCTAAGGAGTCCAGAGGCTTATGCAGATAAAGTGTTTGCACAATACACTCATACCTTGAAAATTTTGGTTCCTGAATGCCACAAACCGGATGTGAGTGTTCCAGTTTGCAAACATTCTTTGGAACGTCCAAACGTCCACCGCAGCTTCTGCAGCTTCCATTTGAGTGCAGGAAGCTCCTGCAGCCAATCAGAAGCCGCGCCTTGGTTTTCTAATGTTTTCGGAAGTCAAATGGACTTCCGGAATGGATTCCATTTGAGAACCAAGGTACGACTGTATAGCTCAGGAGGTGTATTGGGGGCATTGCTACTAAGTATTTCAATGAAGTGGGGGAAATAATAATAATAATAATAAAAACAGGACCAGGACACAAAATTGCATATGGACAAATCAAGATAATTAAGGTCATGGGTGGGTGTCTGTGGTTTTGCTTGTACTGCAGTAATGCACTTTGCAGCTTGTCAAGTCTTCCTGTTTTTTATCTTCTGTTAAAAGTTTTATACATGGGGGAAGTGGGCAGGAGGTCCCGGAACAGCGCAAAGGATCTAGGGCTTGGTTCACCTGGGCTGCCTCTGGGTAGTGTATGCATTCCATTTTATACCTACTGCATGGACTGGGAATGTGGGGAAGTGCTTTTCTTGTGGCTTGCACATGGCTTCTGTCATCATATATGAATCAGCCCCAGTAAACTGAAAATTATTCTAATGTTAAATATGTCACTTCTCTTTTCCAACCACTTAAGTCAAAATACGTAAGTAAAACCGAGAACATAGAAAGCTATATTGTAGTTATTCACATCTTGTAATGGGTTAAGGGATTTAGTTGTACTGACTGGCACCCATTGTCCATTCTAAGCTGCTGTGGAATGATCGTGAACATTCTGGCTGCTGAACAGAGTTATTTGTGAGTTGAAGTGTTCTGAAAAGTCTTCTTTGATACAGCACCTCTTCAATGTCAACTACAGCACTTCGCAATTCAGTTTATTTGGAAGCTAATTGAGCCCTGCTATTCAAGCATACACAAAATATAATAGTGGAAAAAGCTGCAAATGATGTTGCATTACCATTTTATGAAACAATGCTAGCTACAGATATATATTTAAGGCAGGATTCTGGTGAAGAACGTTGAGGTTTTATTTTTCTTTCCTTTGTACTGTCTTTGTTATTTTATTTTATTTTTTGCTTTTAGGCATAAAGTGAATGATTCTCAAATTTCTTTTTAAAAGGTTTAACATGTTTCTGTTGCATTTGGCTTATTTTGTTTCCCATCTGCATGGATTCTTCTTATGAAAATTCTGCTGCCACTGCAGAACAACACAGTGGTAACACCCCTCCTCCCTGCCCCAATTCAAAGATAGTGGCAACATCTTTCGGAGTGAGGCCTTTACTGCTTCACCTCCTGGGTTATGCTGGCTCACTAACATTTTAATTTTTTAAAAACAGCTTAGCATGCACTTCCATCTTCTCATTCCCAGCCAAACTCGGGGCTCACCTTTCAGCCCTGGACTCTGCTGTGATCAGACTCATATAAATATTGTCACTCGCCACCATTCAAATCATTGGAGACCTTTCCCATGCAACCTCTCCCCTTCTTTTTCTTCTTCTTTTTTTAAGGGCAAACTGTTTTATATCGACAACCATCTGTGAGGCTGTCTTTCAGGCCATCAAACCCTTCCATCCATTACAGAGTGCCTCCCTTCTCACCTCTGCTGCATGACAGCACAATAAAGATGACATACTAATTCAATGACTTGTAATTTCAGCTAAACAAAGACAAGTGCTGTAGCTTCTCCTTTTGTATTTCAGTGCCATATCAGTGAAGCCAGCTATGCAAACACAGCACTGGGAGGGTTTTATGACAACCGCTGAATGGGGGTGGGGGGGGAGGAGAGAGTAGCTTGGTCTTGGTTTTTTTTATGGCTTTTGGCTCTGTCATTTTTGGCTCAGTGCTGCTGGCCACAGCCATTGTGTCTGGATTCTATGTCAGCAGCAGCTAATTGTTCCAAATAATGTTTATCATAGGGATCCACCAGGGAGCTGTATGTGTGGAGATAAGCTACAGGGCAATGATACCCCCTATCTTCCTGATCTCTAAACAGAGTGCTTTTGATTCATGCCAAATAGCTCTTTAGGTTTCCAGGCTTTAATTTTTTTCCCCTCTTCTTTTTTTTTGGGGGGGGGGGGAGTAACAGCTTAATCATTGTGCCAACAATAGTGTCTAAGGGGATGTAATCAGTTTCCTCCGATAATCTTAGCAACACTTGAAAGACATGCGCAAAAAAAGCAGTAATTGAAGCAGTTGGTTCATTCTACCACCTGCTGCCAAAGTCACAGGTTAATCTAAATGAGGTCTCCCTTCCTATGAGGCTGGATGCTGAGTACTTTGCAAACTATAAATGTGTATTATACAAGCTTTACAAAATAATAAAGAAACAGTTCATTAAATGGAGAAGGGAGTGTTAAGTACCTGGGGCTTACTCAGCATTTCTTGACGCTGCTGCTTTATTCAGGGTATGTACTGACGATATAAGCAGAAGCTGACATTGCAGTTCACACATGGGTTGCAAGGAACGAAGGGATCTTAGATGACTCCCAACAACTTTGAATGAAGGAGGATGGGGACTGATAAAAACATTTACATGGCTTCCTACCCCACCACCTATCTTAATGAAAATACTGACATGCAGCCACTTCCTATTCATCCTTATTCAAAAGCAAGTCCCTCTTATTCCACTGCATTACACTCAAAGATGGAAAGATAATGTATGCTTCTCTGTCCAGCAATTTCCTTAACTTAAAAAGTAAATAAAACGGGTGTGTAGATTTTTATGGAGGTTTTAAGATTCCTCTTGGCACCCAAAAGGAGAAAGGATGCTTCAGATTGCACTAGCCAGCAAGGTGCTCTGCAGATGTTGTTGGACTACATCTCCCACCATCCTTGATTATGTTGGCTTGGGCTGATGGGAGCTGCAATCCAACAACACCTGGAGGACACCATGTTGGCTGTCCCTGCCTTAGATACTTTCTACATTGTTACATAGATATGTGGAATGCAGAGTTGGTGAGAGGGCTCTTCAGAGAGTGCTAGATTCCACGGGAATCTAGGTTGTCAGCTTCGGTTTCTCCCACCTGCAAAACAAAAAAACCCTCTAGAAGCCTCAATTCCTTCTAAATGTCAGGTCCTGAGCTCCTCATGGCCATGGTGTGACTAACCAAAAGTTAACACTATTGGGTGTGGGGGTGGACGTTGTGCAGTCCTGTACCACCTGTATGTCGATATGCTCAACAAAAGAGGTTTAAAGATAGTCTCAAGGCAAATCTTTAAAAATGTAGTATAAATACCGACAACTGGGAAACACTGGCCTGCGAGCGATCCAGTTGGAGAACAGCCTTTACCAAAGGTGTCATGGGCTTTGAAGACACTCAAACTCAGAGCACATGAGAGAAACGTGCTAAGAGGAAGGCACGGTTGGCAAATCCACACCTTGATCAACTCCCACCTGGGAACCAATGTCCCCACTGTGGAAGGATGTGTGGGTACAGAATTGGCCTCCACAGTCACTTATGGACTCATTGTTAAAACTGTGTTTATGGAAGACAATCTTACTCAGCTAGGAGTGATCGCCAAAGGAGAAGAAGAAGACGACGACGACGAATGCAGCCCGGCCCTCTATAAGTTTCCATGAGGCCAAGCAAATGGAGGAAAGGTAGGAGATGGAAGCAAACACAAAGGGAACACAGGTGAGAGTTGCAGAAAGCTTGAAACAATCTCTCCGGCTGCTCAAAGGAATCACAGTGTAAACAAGAACAACCGGCAGCTTAGGCAGGTGGGTGGGAGCTGAGTTCCTGGTGATGCCCTGCAAGAAGGAACAGGCCCCCAGCCATTATTGAACAAGCAAGAAAGGCTGTCTAGAGAGCTGCTGCTGGGCCCTTCACACATCATCATATGCTGCTGTGTGTCATCCATGTGCCTTGACATGAAATCTTACATGATGCATCTGCAAGTTTTAGCTCCTGCTTTTTGTTTGTGGGAACCAGCTGCAGACTAGGTTAATCTGTGTTTGGTCTGAGATCGTGTGGTGTTGTCTTCCTTCCTTGCTGGCAGGGGGCTTGTAAGCACATGCAATGGCTGTGTATTTCAAGAGAGCAGAATTGGGACTACTCTGCCTTTTCCCCACTGGGAACTATCCCCTGACTCCTCCCAGCAACACGCCATTAGTATTCAGGCCATGGCAGTTCTACCTTGGAACCAGGGCTTCTCCTAGAAGGTTGTACATCGTGGCTGTTGGTGGCCAGTAGTGCTTTCTGTCAAATCTGTACAATCTGTATGCTGCAAGCTTTCCAAGAGCTTAATTATGCTGCTTTTGTATGGTGATGACAGCCAAGTGCTTTGGCTCTTGGACAGTGTACTGTAATGTGCTCTGTGTTGTTCTACCCCTGAAAAAAGTCCAGAAACTGATATGGAATATGAGTCTGGGGTGGGGGGAGCAGCGGAAATATCCAGCCCTGCAAGAGGAAAGCAAGATCTAGAAATTCCCCCTTTTCAAAGCAGTCCTATAAGTCTAGGCACATACCCATTAGGAGAAACTGTCACTGAGAAGCTGACGAATTTTCAGGGAAACTTTTTTTAAAATGAAAACTGATGTGGAAATGTGAAGAATTAAATTTAGGACTGGAAAAATGAGAAGATGAAATCGATTTATTTACCCATCTCTACATAAGACACAACTTACAGTGTTCTGTAGAGACCCCCAATACTCTGGGAAGGCTTTTCAGGGTGTACAGGGGACTGCGAGAGGCAGGAAACACCAGTTCTGTGAGCTGCCTTCTACTCACACCAGGGCTACCATATTTTCCTAGAAAAAGAGGTGCTGGAACCCACCATGAATGCCTCCTTTGTTCTCTTATAACGGCAATAGCGCCTACCTGAGAGGTGCCGGAAGTGAGTTCCCAAGCGTTCCAGCTGAAAATAAGTCCTGGCTCACACAATGTTGGAAAGGGTATGACTCAGAGACCCTCTCCATCTAACGCAGTGGCGTAGCATGGGGGGTGCAGGGGGGGCCGGCCGCACCGGGCACAACATCTGGGGGTTAGGGTTAGGGGGCTCAAATCCACGGGTTAGGGGGCGCAAATCCACAGGTTAGGGGGCACAAATCACTTGCCTTGCCCCGGGTGCTGACAACCCACGCTACGCCACTGATCTAACGATTACCTGACATCCTAGTCACTGCGCCACACTACCTGATGAAAAGAACAATAAAGGCTTTGCACTGTAAGTCGTACAATAAAACATTTCTTTTAACCTGATTTTTATTTGGTATCATACCTCTCTCTCCCTCAGTCTGCCACAGATATAGAAAGATGAATCCTACAGTTTCCTATGGAGATGGCAATTTAAAAAAAATGCAACCCACTCCCAAGGCAACATTCTATCATTTTTAAAACTTTGTCATGTTTTATAGTGTGCTATAATGCGGCATTTAAATGCTGGCAAACTTTTAAATGCTGATACAGATATTGTTGATTAAATAAACTGAAAGTACGCACTTATCTATGGGCAAAATGAATGAAATACATGCTTGATTTGGAGTAAATGAGAAAAAGTCATGTGTAACCACTGTGCAAATGATTTCTGATAGAAAAGAGAAAACATAACAAGCAGTAGTGGGCTTTTGCATTAGCTCCTGAAGGTGCTGCTTTCTTAAGAAACAAATGATAGGGTTTAAGCAGTAAATCCTTTTCCAGCAGCTGAATGAATACATTTTAAGAACTTTAAATAGTGAACCATTAATCATCAACACAAAACAAAGGCAACTTCTGTATCTTTTACATTTGGTGCATTGGTAACATTTGAAAACTATTTCACGTATAGGAAAACAATTTTAGAGGAGGGGACATGCCCCTTATTAACATCTTAATTGTCTATGCTAATTGGAAAGCTGCACCATTTTACGTTTACTTAGCACACTGTTGTGGCTCTTTAGTGTTAACATTATATTTAACATTACATGTAACGTTAAAGCCTATTTAGCTTTAACATTGTATAAGATTTATCAGCATTTATGTAGGGCTTTATTTCAAAGTGCCTGACATACATCATTTTGGCAAACCTTAAAACAATCTTGCAGGTCAATCTAGTATGGTGTTCTTTTCATGCTGTAAAGGGGCTCTGGCCATATCTCAAACTAGAAGAGACAATGGAGATCAGTGGTTTTATTTCATAATTTCCAATTCTGGGAAACATTAGAGTCCTCTTCAGGTGAATATGGGGACGGGCGAGTGGCCATGTGTGGAGCTAGCCCTGCCACTTCATTGGTGCCACAGATACCCCCCTCCCTGCAATGTTCAAACCTGTTCCACCCACACCCCAAAACCTTCACCTATTGAGTGAGAATATCTGAAGAGGGATTTCCTTGAACACATTTAGAATCCTCCACAGGAATGGAAACCCCAGTCATGCAAGATTCCTGAGAATGAGGAGCATACTAAGCATGAATGAACTAAGGATCCTCCTTTCAGAACTTCAGCTCGTAGTAAGGATGTCTGACACTGCAAAGACAAATGGTAGAAATTAGGGTTGCCATATGTCTGGGAAAACCCAGACATGTCCTCTTTTTGCGGGCCAACATGCCCATCCGGGTAGATTTTTTACATTTTAAAGGAAATGTCGGGGGGGGGGGTTAGCAGCTTGGGCTGCTCTGCACACTGTGGCCACTGCCAGCCTCAGCTGGAGAAAGAGGTGCATGGGTGTGGTGGCAGCAGCCCTGCATGTCTCTTTCCCCAGCTCGGGCTGGCAGCAGCTCGGGCTGTCCTCTTTTTTGTTCTTTGAGATATGGCAACCCTATCTAAGAAATGATGTTGGGGAAGGGGCTAGCATTTCAGGCCCACTCCAGCCCTCCATGCATTCAGAGAGATGGGTAAAAGTGAGGAAAGGGAGTTTAAACCTATCATCAATGTTGTTTTCCGAATGAAAATTTCACTGTCCTCCAGAACTACTATTTGCTACATGAGGGGAAATTTATGTGTACAAACATTTATCTCTCAACCCCTAAAACCTGAAATGGGGCCACCAAGACTGCTGGTAAATGTAAAACACAAAGGCAATCAATAATAAAAATGGAAACCATTTTAAAACAGCCTCGGCCCAGTATGCCTGAAGGAGCAGCTCCACCCCTATTGTTCTGCCAGGACGCTGAGGTCCAGCTCCGAGGGCCTTCTGGCAGTTCCCTCACTGCAAGAAGTGAGGTTACAGGGTACCAGGCAGAGGGCCTTCTCGGTAGTGGTGCCCACCCTGTGGAACACCCTCCCATCAGATGTCAAGGAAATAAACTACTATCTGACTTTTAGAAGACATCTGAAGGCAGCCCTGTTTTGGAAAGTTTTTAATGTTTGAAGTTTTATTCTGTTTTTAGTGTTCTGTTGGGAACCGCCCAGAGTGACTGGGGAAACCCAGCCAGATCAGTGGGGCATAAATATTATTATTATTATTATTATTATTATTATTATTAAGCAAATTAAAGCATAATCCACAGGAGGAGAGCTCAAATTTAACTAGCTCTGTGGAAGGGCAGAGGGATGGGACAATAAAAGCAAATAAGTCTTCTCTCCACCCTTCTGTTAGCTTTTGCTATGGAATCCTGCTCACAGGAAGTTTGGATCCAGCCCAATGTCCAGATTGGAGCTGCACTTTCAGTGCTCATGATGTTCCAAAAAACTATTTACATTTTGTAATCTTACCTACCAGATTGGTAAGACAAAACTTTCTGACATGGCAGATGTCATGGTCAGAAATGAAAATGTTTAATTATGATTATCATTATTAATAGCAATAGTAGTACGCCGCTGAAACGTACACATCAGGCTTACAATACTGCAGATAAAAGAATAACACTTTCTACTTTCCCCTACATTCCAATTGTGCCTGTTTAAAATATATTTAAACAACATAAAAAGCCACAAAGCCTGAAAAGAGATGTAACATTGTGTAGAAGCAATTTCCATTCTGATCACTCTTTAATAATACAATCTGTGAGATAAAAGAAAATGGAGAATAGAAAATCAAGACACTGGCTAGATATGTGTGAAACGCACAAGAGGCCAGAATTTCATATTTTTCTGCTGCATGCAAAGGAAAGGAGTCTTTAACTCAGAAACAGGTTGTTGCCCCCTATGAAATTTCCTGGAGAATTGTTCTTGCCGCTGAGCAGTATTCCCTCCATCACCTCCACAGAATCAATGAGAAGATCAAATCACAACTCATATAATTTTCAGTGATTAGACAGCAAAGGCAGCATTTCCAGAAATGACAACTGGAACAACCACTACGAATTGAAGTTCTCACTATAATCAGTGTGATTTAAGTCAAGTGACTAACGTGTCCCATTGAGTCTGGCCCCAGCCATATGCAATGCCCCATGTTTAACAAAATAATTAGCATTTCCCATCTTGCCAATAACTATTAAGTTGTTGCCACTTCACAGAGGAAACATATTTTATTATATTGGGCTATTGATTGGAAGGTATTAATGACAGAGGCAAACTGCATTACAGTATAATATTCTCAAGGCAAAACTGGGTATCTTTGCAAACTGGATATTCTGAATTAGCTTTATAATATTTAGATAAAAGTATGCTATTTCCTATTCAACTTAATTATTTTATAGCATGACCCTATGCATCTTTATTTTCTTTTCACAATTATGTTGCATTTTATGGTTGGTTTTAAATTGTTTTTAGCATAGTGCTGGATGGATGCAGGGAAAGATAATTAGATAGACTTATAGACAGACAGAGTTATCAACCTGTTCTCCTGAGCCTAATTAAAGTTAGCAACTGAAGTTTGGTCAAGTACTATGATTTTCAGGCAAAAATCTTCTTGACCTCAAGTCTAGAGCAGTACTACTGAAAGCTGACTTTCCTACTGAAAGTCAGTGATTCAGAGAAGAAAGCATGGAAACGAAATAGGATGCTTTTCATGTACAATAAAATTAAGTGCTACTTAGTTAAAAGTGTTGCATTGTAAAAAGATTTTCTCTTGAGTAGCTTATCAGTCCTAGATGTGATATTGAATGACTGTACAACTCCAGAGTTGCCCCTTTGGTTAGAAAGTTTGTGTGTGTGTTTTGTTTTAGCAGATTTGTACGCACAGGGTTGGAGAAGACAGGGAAGTTCCTTTTACTAATTCCCTTTGTCTCCCTGCACAGGAAGCAGTTGAATTAGGTGGAAGATAAAAGTCGAAAGAGTGTTTCCCTTTTACATCTTGCCATAAATATATCTTTGTGTCTGCAGTCAGGCTCTGACTGGGGACCAGCCAGGATTCACGTAGAGAAACAATCGACTTGGCATTATGTTGACACGTATAAACAACAGTCTGCCGACAGGCCTCACATTAGTGGCAGAATATTTTGGCAAAAGAAGGAGCTCCCTCCTGGGCAGTATGGCAACAGCAGCCAGCAGCATTCATTCATGCCTTTACTCTAAGCACACAATAGTAATTAAAAGATTAGAACAATGACATACATCCAACAGGTTTAAAAAACACCAAACCATGCAGCAGAGTGACATTTTTAATGCATGGAAATATCACTCTGGTAATTGAACTATTCCACTAATTTTAACTTTGGGTTGTATCCAATTGATGGAAGGGACTTTCATCCAGAGGAGGATTCTATGAGCCAAAAACAAAACAAAACCAAGAAAGGGGGTGATTGCAAAAGGTCTCCCAATCTTCTGGAGCAGGCTGGAGGGGAGGGGAGAAGAGGCTGTGCAGAGAAGCAGGAATCAGCAAAAATTGTCCCCCTTTCCACTAACAGAAACCACCACTGCATCAGGAACCCATACATCAGGCACCCTTGATGCCACCTCCTTTGAGTCCATGTATCTGGATAGCTGATGTTAAAGTTACTGTCAGCAAGAGTCAACAAACTGAGCTGGGGGGAGAAGGTTCCTAGTGGAGCGTTAACAGAGGGGCATGCTGTGTGTATGTTTTAAACCAAGAGAACAACATAGGGCTAACACTCTGTTAGCATTAATAAAGCTGCAATGTTAAAATGCCCACTGTTTCTTTGCAAAACAGGAGGATAGGGACGTTGGATCAGAGAGGCAACTTTGGCAGCAGGGACCGCTTCGGAACCAAAATGAGGCACTTTTCCATTTAGTAGGTGCTATTTGTAAAAAACTTAAGTGTCTACAGTTTTTACAAATAGCACCTACTAAACTGAAAAGTTTAAGTGTCTACAGTGGGATGCTGGTGGTGCTGTGGTCTAAACCACAGAGCCCAGGGCTTTCCGATCGGAAGGTCAGCGGTTCGAATCCCCGCAACGGGGTGAGCTCCTGTTGTTGAGTCCCAGCTTCTGCCAGCCTAGCAGTTTGAAAGCATGCAGTGCAAGTAGATAAATAGGTACCACTCAGGCGGGAAGGTAAACGGCATTTCCATGCACTGCTCTGGTTCTCCAGAAGTGACTTAGTCATGCTGGCCCGGAAGCTGTACGCCAGCTCCCTCGGCTAGTAAAGCGAGATGAGTGCCGCAACCCCAGAGTCGTCCACAACTGGACCTAACGGTCATGGGTCCCTTTACCTTTTTAAGTGTCTACAGTATCTTTGCAAGGGAAGACTATGGGGAAAAAACCAGAACCGGGCTGCACCATGCCTTGTGGGCACTGGCCAACCACTAAAATTAAAGGTTTTTTAGGGAAAAAGGTTTGACAGCTAGTTCTGGACACAAACACCTCTTTTAAACGAAAACATGCAAATACACTTCTGCATCTTGTGAATATATTCTGCATGCTCGAGGGTTGTGCATTTAGGAGGTTAATGCCACTTGCTTGGTCTTAATTAGCTCATTGTTTAACTCTTTGCATCAACACTGTGAGGAGAATATGCAGTAAGGCTGTTGGTGTAAATAATCCAAGTTCTAATGAACCCATTTATTTTCTCTTCTGTCCTTCACCCTCTACAGCAATGTTGCATATATAATGCTGCCGAGTCCCACTCTTCCTGTGCATTAGCAGACTAAAAGAAATATTCACCCACTATAAAATGGCTAGTACTTCAGCACTTCAGATAAATGAAAACAATTTGGTTATCAAGATTCAGAGTCCCAGATATATTTTTCTGGGTTTGTGCTTTACTGTGCCTACTGCTGTATGCGTACATGGCACTCAGAAACATTTTACGAGACTTTTCCCCACTCACAAAACTAATTTATAGCTACATCTACCCACCCTCCCCCCAAAAGTGAAATGGTTACATGCAAAATTACTCCTGCCCGTAATTATAAAAAATGGCAAAAACATTTTAAATATCTGGATTTTACTTCTGCTAGTGCATGTTTCCCACCACCAACACCTTTAAAGGCATTTTAGCAGGTTTTTCATTTCCCTTTAATATTCTGAAATGTTCCGCATTTAAAGTTATGCACAAGAAATGCTCTCAAAAGCACTTATAAGTATAGTTTCTATGCCAAATGTGGAACATGGCTCCAAAAAAGTTATTCACGTGGCATTTGCGGATATAGACAAAGCACTTTACCAGAGAGAGAGAGAGAGAGAGAGAGAGAGAGATCCCCTAGCACATATGGATTTCTCTCCATTTTTAACCTTCCAAGAATCCTAGGCTAGGAGACAACTGGCCCAAGGTTACACAGTGAGGTTTGTTGCTGTATGAGGTAAAGTACACTGTCAGTTATACCATTTTGTCTCTCACATGTCCTCATAGCAGCCTTCTCAAAAGAGATGGCATTATTATTCTAAGCAAGTTCATGTCTGAGCATGTATTTGATCATAGGCCCCTGCTCACTGGTGTGTCCACTCAACTGCACTTGTTCAGAAGTATGATAACCATATTGCTGAAATATTGCCGTTGTACTCCAGACTTCTTTTCCAACTGACAGTCAGGTGTCTCTTTGCTAACGATGATGTCAGGTTTGTTAAAATCTTCATGGTCACTGGTTGAGAACGCCTTTGATTAATTTGGAAACCTCATTTACGCATTCCAGCTTTAGCTACCCATTGCAGTTGCATTCATTTTGAGACTTGGAAAGGGCAAACATTTGGTGACTATTGTGCATTGTTACAAAAGAAAGAAGATGCTATCTTTCAGGGGGTAGTAATGGCTGGTACAGCAGCCCCATCCTGAGATGCACTGCAGACAAAGGACCAATGAAGTTAAAAGAACATGATTAGTGTGGCAGTGTGGTACAGACATAGAGGCCTCATAAGTTCTTGAAAATCATGTCAAGCTTTGTCTACCCAAAGTATTTTGAGATGTTCCAGCAATCCTTTGTAACTGAGTTTTTCCTTTACTGTTTACCCTTGTAAACTGGGTACACATGTATAGCGTATTTTTTCTCTTCTCATTCTGAACAGCTGGAATTGAATAGTAATAATTTCTTAAACCCTGAAAAATTATAGACAGAGCAACTTTGGTGCCTCAACTTTGGAACCCTCAACACCAGGCGACATCATCTTCCTATTTTCTCTGACATGTTTTTATTTTAAATTACTTTTTGGAAGTGCCCTATTCTGGGGTTTGGGGGCCCGAGGGGGAGGTTGGCAGCAGGGGTGGTAGCATTCTTGCATTTTGTTACGTTTATTTGCTGGTTGTAAAACTACACCTATGTGTTGTGTGAACCAGTTATATTAACACTTTTGTATACTGCCCTGGAATCTTCTGATGAAGGATGGTAAAGATGTATTTTAAATAAGTAAATAAAAGAATGTCTCTGGCTGTTCGGCAGACAAAGCAACCCCTTGGTTTGCTCTCTATTTTCTATAAGAATTTTCATCATGTCACGTATGGATAAGTTTATGAGAAGGGCAGGTGAAAACAATAAAGTCATGTGTGGTGGAAATAAAAACACAATTTTAAAGAGCACTCATTCTGTTACTTAGCGTATTTCTTGAGTTCCAGATAAAATTAATGAGCAGCAGCTAAAAGCAACATCTTTTATGCAGTGTAGTATACATTTCAATATCTCCATTTCAGTGTTTCATTGTTCTTCCCAAATGAATGGCATGGTTAAAAATACCGTGCTAACAAGGTTGGAGAATGCAAGCCCAAGATTTCTTTTTATTAATTTCTATAAAGTAATTGATGCAAATACACTTCTTCGCAAAGTGGATAATGGATTTATATATCTATATATTATAATGAACTCCTAGTTTCTGTGCAATGGCAGTTCAAGGCACTTAACTGTGAACAGAGAGGCTTGCTTGATGAAGCCAATAGGCTGATTTGCAATGGAAAAGGGCTTTTGCCAAAACTGTCATAAGAAATCTGGGCGGGGTGTGCAGGGGGGGGGGAGAGAACTCAATAATAATAATATGGGAGTTCTGGTACTTATGAACATTAGCCTGTAACATAAATTACCTTAACCACACAACAAACTGTATTTAAAGTATCTAGTACTAATCAACACTGCACTGCATTATACAGCACTCCTCAATTGGCCAGCCTTAAGCAACTTGCTGCCCTCCAGATATTTTAGATTACAACTTGCATCAGCTGAAATACCCTAGTTTGGTGAAGACTACACTAGATTATTGGAGGGTGGAACCTTAAAGTCAAAAGGAGAACCTGAATGTGTATGTAATAGGAAATCATTAAAGCCAGAACAGCCAAAGCTTTGTACTTGTTAGGTACACAGAAGTGTAAATAATGCAGCCATTGCAATGTGTGCATATGCATTGCTTGTCATCCATGGTATCACAGACAACTGGATACAACTGAGCCCATAATCAGTGCTATTTGCTAGAAAAAGAGGTGCTGGAATTCACCATGAATGCCTCCCTTGTTCTCTTATAATGGCAATGGCGCCCACCTGAGAGGCGCCAGAACTGAGTTCCTATGAATTCTGGCTGGGAAAAAAGCCCTGTCCATAATATTCATGGACAAGAGTCTTGCTAGGAACTTAAACGACTTGGAGTCCAGATCCCGAAAGCAAGGTTTCATGAATCGGGAGAAATCCACACTGAAATAAAGCCTTTCCTCCTCCCAGGAGGGGAGGGGTTGTGATCAGGAGATGATTCCCGCATCATGCAGGGGGCGCTCCGCCCCCTGCTTCAACTCCAGGGCTGGCGCCACGCCCCTCCCCAGTTGGACACCCAATAGGGAAGCTTGACGGGGGTGTGGCTTGCTGCTCAAACGCAGCTGCGCCAGCGATCCCCACCATTGCACACACATTTTCTTTGAGTCACCCACCCTCCACTCCCTTTAGATTAGCTGTTCCTGAGACTTGGCTATGGACCTCTGGTTGGTCGGCCTGTTTAACCAGGGGGCCTGGTAGGAGTTTTTTTCCCAATTGGCTAAATTGGCCCGGCCTCTTGGTTTTTTTCGCCTACCTCGTAGCAACCGTCACAACCTTCGTGGTATTTGGCGCTTAGGCATTGGAATGTGTTGTTGGTGTTTCGGGTGGCAAAGTGTGGCCATCACCTTCCCCGACAATTTTGGGTATTCCGCTAAAGGAATCCGGCGGTCGTGGATCCTGTCCGATGCCCATGTGGCGGGGGGCCATGGCACGACCCTCGGTGACATCAGGAAGAGAGCCTATAGTTGTATTAGCATCAACAGGCTCCCCCTACTGGTGGTTAACCCCTCCTAAGACTCACCCCTCTATGAGTGGGTGGAGTCTAATGTTCCGTGGTCCAATGCCTAAGCCAATACCTTCTCACATGCTGTAATCAATAAAGTTGTGGCCTTTACCTTACCCATTAACCTTACATTCTGCGTCCACGTGTCTTTATTCCCCAAGCGGGGATCGGGTCCTCGAATCACAATGATAATTTTCTTGAGGATTTATTAAAAAGGATTTTGAAATGTGGAGAACTGAAGATTAGATTGGAAAAATGGGCAACTGAGAGATACCATCTCTAGCCAGGTAAGATCTGAAGTGGATCCAGTACACATCTGGGGGATGAGGTTTGCCCCATTTAAGCCCGCACCAAATGCCTTAAGAGGGCTTAGGAACCTGTTTTTCTACTATTCAGATGGAATGAATCTTTTCTACTAAATAATCATTTCCAAAAAAAAAAACAACGAAAAACAAAGGAAGGAAAGAATGAAAGAAGAGATCATTTGAATGAATGAAAATGTGATAAGTAGATACAAGATGCTCATCTTTTACATATACAAAATATTCTGTCAGTCAAAGTAAATAATCATATTGAATATTTGAAGAAACATAATACAGCTTTCAAAATTGCATTGTTTTTAGATCATACATTCCCACCAAGAAATTTATTTTAATAAGGCCAATATTTGCTGAAGTAGAAGTAGCATGACTGAAGTTGTAAAAAAAACATGATAGGTTTCAAAATAAAAATTCTAGTTAAACGATAATAAATGACTGTAGCTTAATCCTTGATGTAGCTATTAGAATCATCTTTCGCTTAGTGATAAGTGCAACTAAAATAGCATCAATTTCAAGGAAATTGCATTAGTAACTCAATTGCAATGGCTACTTTAAGAATGATTTTATAGTAGTTCTGTTTCTACAATTTAATTTTTAAGTAAAGCCTCATTTTCTGCACAGATACTTTACAAATTGCTTTCCATTTAAACAGGTTGCGTTGGATTCAGAGTTGGCTCCTGCTGGCAGAGGGAAGGGGGAGAGGATTTTTGCTAATTCCCTTCCACCCCCTCCAGCCCTATTACTCCCCATGCTGTTTAGAGGACCCTCTAGAACACTGTAGGATGTAGTGCTCGGAGCTTTAAAGAGAGAAGGTAATCAGGAAAAACCAAACAAAATCCGCCCTACGACAATGGGCTTTCTCCCCTGGATAATGGAAGGTAAGATCTGGATAGACAGACAGACAGATAGGTGATAGATGATAGATGATGATAGATGATAGATAGATATAGATAGATGATAGATTAGATAGATAGATAGATAGATAGATAGATAGATAGATAGATAGATGATAGAGATAGATAGATGATAGATAGATGATAGATAGATTAGATAGATAGATAGATAGATAGATGATAGATAGATAGATAGATAGATAGATAGATAGATAGATGATAGATAGATAGATGATAGATAAATAGATGATATAGATAGATAGATAGATAGATAGATAGAGAGAGAGAGAGAGAGAGATAGATAGATAGATAGATAGATAGATAGATAGATAAGATGATAGATAGATAGATAGATAGATATAGATATAGATAGATAGATAGATGATAGATAGAAATAGATAGATGATAGATAGATAGATAGATAGATAGATAGATAGATAGATAGATAGATGATAGATAGATGATGATGATAGCTAGATAGATGATAGATAGATAGATAGATAGATAGATAGATAGATAGATATAGATAGATAGATAGATAGATAGATAGATAGATAGATAGATAGATATAGATAGATGATAGATGATAGATTGATGATAGATAGATAGATAGATAGATAGATAGATGATAGATAGATAGATAGATAGATAGATAGATAGATAGATAGATAGATATAGATGATAGATAGATAGATAGATAGATAGATAGATAGATAGATAGATGATAGATAGATAGATAGATAGATAGATAGATAGATAGATAGATGATAGATGATTGATTGATAGATAGATAGATAGATAGATGATAGATATAGATAGATATAGATAGATAGATAGATAGATAGATGATAGATGATAGATGATAGATGATAGATAGATAGATAGATAGATGATAGATGATAGATAGATAGATAGATAGATAGATAGATAGATAGATGATAGATAGATAGATAGATAGATGATAGATAGATAGATAGATAGATGATAGATAGATAGATAGATAAATGATAGATAGATAGATGATAGATGATGATAGATAGATAGATAGATAGATAGATAGATAGATAGATAGATAGATATAGATAGATGATAGATAGATATAGATGATAGATAATGATGATAGATAATGATGATAGATAGATAGATAGATGATAGATAGATAGATAGATGATAGATAGATAGATAGATATAGATAGATAGATAGATAGATAGATAGATAGATAGATAGATAGATAGATGATAGATATAGATAGATAGATAGATGATAGATAGATAGATAGATAGATAGATAGATAGATAGATAGATGATAGATAGATGATAGATAGATAGATAGATAGATAGATAGATAGATAGATAGATGATAGATAGATAGATAGATAGATAGATAGATGATAGATAGATAGAGATGATAGATAATGATGATAGATAGATAGATGATGATGATAGATGATAGATAGATAGATAGATAGATAGATAGATAGATAGATAGATGATAGATGATAGATAGATGTTGGCCACAAGCTAGTGGATTGAAGTTTAGTTATCCCATGGAAATAATTGGGACTTAAAACTGAGATTTCTCTCAGACAATCTGTTTATCACACATTGACGCTGATTTGCTTATGGGGAGGTTATACGAAGCCAAGTCATGCGTTATTCCACACTTTCCACTGCTGTACATGAGCTCCAAATCCACTGTAATCAGGCAACCCAATTTTTCTGATACACCATTGAATCCCATCCAGAAAATAGCAAAAGCCTGGAAGCACACTGACTAACTCTGGCTGAGTTATACCCATTGATTATTATCCAGTCTATAGTACCATATAGTAAAGGTAAAAGGTAAAGGACCCCTGGACGGTTAAGTCCAGTCAAAGGCGACTATGGGGTTGCAGTGCTCATCTCATTTTCAGGCCGAGGGAGCCAGTGTTTGTCCACAGACAGCTTTCTGGTTCATGTGGCCAGCAGGACTAGACCACTTCTGGCACAACAGGACACTGTGACGGAAGCCAGAACACACGGAAATGCTGTTTACCTGCCCGCCGCAGCGGTACCCATTTATCTACTTGCACTGGCATGCTTTCGAACTGCTAGGCAGAAGCTGGGGCAGAACAATGGGAGCTCACCCCATCGCAGGGATTCGAACCACCGGCCTTCAATCGGCAAGCCCAAGACGCTCAGTAGTTTAAACCACAGCACCACCCACGTCCCTACCATAGAGTACTATATATAGTACTATAGTATCCAATCTGTACACCACTTCTACTGACTTCAGTGGACCTCAAGCATGAATTCATGCGTGCTGGACTAAAGCCATTTGTACAAATCCACACATGGAATTAGGCTGGAGTGCAGTGATAACCTTCCTGGGTGTAGTCAGTGTGTATAAAAGGAACTTGCATGCAATGGGGGGAAACCTATTCTGAGGAGTTCAAGTGCACACGCTTTTCAGAACTGAAACTAGCCAAGCAGCTGTTGAATGAATGGTCAGTGCTATTAGCTGTGGCAGCCCCAATCACCAGGATAATAGAAATCCAAGTGACATCTGTGACAGGAAGCACCTTTAACCAACTGAGGCTGGTGGGCCAACTACAAACTGTCCTAGACAGACAAAGCCTATTCACAGTTAGCTATGTTCTTGTAAAACTACTGCTATGCTCTCCACATGAGGGTACCTTTGAAGACTGCTCCAGTTATTTTGAAATACAGCCACTCATATATTTTTTGGAATTGGGAAAATGGAACATGTCTTCTGTGTCTTCAAACAAATGCACTGCTCCAGGTCTGCTCCTGGGCATGATACTAGTGCTGGTATTAACTCTTCAAACCTAAAATAGCTTGGGATCATATACCTTAAAAATCACCTTGTCCCATATTAACCTGCCGAAGTACTAAGATCATCCTCAGAAGAACTTCTCTGGGGGAGCCCTCCTTCAGAGGTGAAGCAAATAAGAATGAAAAGTAGGTCTTTCTTTGTTGGAGTGCCCTGGATTTGAAATGCTCTTCCAAAGGTGGCTTGCCTGGTGCAAAAAGTCTGAAGCCTTTTTTCAGAGACTGGTAGATCTGATGGCCTAGATATTCTGTTTTATATCAATCTTGTTTTTAATTCTGGCGTTTTGGACCTGCTCTGCTTTATTTTATAAACTGTTGCTTTTAGTGGCTTTTGTGTGTTATTATTTTTAAATTACTAAAGCAGGTAATGACAAAGTTCCTCGAATTCACAAATTAGATACACAATTTGCCTGATTAAGCTCAACATGAACTGGGCAGACAAAAAAAAATGTTCTTCTGTGAATCTATTTTCACTATCAACATACAAATAGAGGAATCTGTTTTCACTATTAATGTATGTATATCATCTTCTGGATGTTTGATCGCAAGCCATCTTCTCATCATTCTTTTAAAATGAGAACCTCCAAAAGCTTTAAAGTAGTGAGCTCATCCACTCTCATACTTGTTGCGTATGTCAAAGGGAAAACTCTTAATGATAATCCGTCTAACCAATTCCCACTTTCATCCTCTTTTTCTGTTGGATAGACTCCATTTTTTTTTATCCATGTGGTATACAACTCTCCTCTTTTGATCCAAGGAGCTGCGACATTTCAGAAACTTTAATCTTGGTTTCCTTAATCTTCCCACCATACCATTGCTGAAAGATTGTACTGCTACTTTATACCCTTAATATTTTTCACTCACTCTATTTCTGATATGCAAGCAATGAGTGCTGAATAACAAAAAAATATCTTTAGATATTTTGATACCATTGGCCATGGCATTTTCCTGGTCTGGCTTTCGGGAATGGAAACTTGGGGCACTATGTGTTACAACCCATCTACTGGTGCAGCAATAATACTTCCAAGCACATTTGCAAAGCTAAGCAGGGTCCAGTATGGTTCCAGTGAATCTGGTCCTACTTAAGGAACCAAGTGCAGAGAGTGGCATTAGGAAGGAGTGTCTCCACCCCCCATCACTTATCCCAAACACTGACTTCCCACCATCTTCTGGCAGTTCCCTCACTGTGAGAAGTGAGATTACAGGGAACCAGGCAGAGGGTCTTCTCAGCAGTGACACCCTCCCTGTGGAACGTCCTACCATCAGATGTTAAGGAGATTAAGAACTACAAGACACCTGTATTGGAAAGTTTTAAATGTTTGACGTATTATTATATTTTTCTATTTTGCTGGAATGAGCACAGAGTGGCTGGGGAAACCTAGCCAGATAGGCGGGGTATAAATAATAGTATTATTTATTATATTTGTTGTTGTTGTTGTTTAATAAATCATTATTTGGGGAGGATGTGTGCCTGATGGAAAACCAAGGATGGGAATGGGATGGAGTAGATGAACATTGTGCTGTAGGCCCTACTTACTGTGTTTATTAATAATGTATCTATCAATAAAGTATCTGCTGTTATATACAATATAAGGGAGGTAAAACCACAACACACATAATTTCTAAGGTGATGTTTCCATTTATTATCCAACTTACTGAACCTACATGAGTTTCAGTGCCCTTGGACCCAGTCATAGATTGCCTCACAGTCTGAAGTAGAACAGCCCTGAGAAAACTTTTTCACTTCATTCTGCTGTATATCTAGACTGACCCTTAGTGTGCAATCTGTCAGGAGCCGTCCTACTCTCAAGTAGGACCCTGGCAGAGACACATGCCCAACTGGCATGTTCTCTCCCTCCTGGTTGATCGTTCGGGAACTTCAAAAGCTCCCTTCTGCCTGAACATCACAGCAACTGATGCCAACAGACATCAGCACACTTAGGGATCTGCAGAGTCTTCATAGCTTGCATAACAGAACTCAGTGGCTCAGCATTTGGCTAATCTATGTTTATTTACATATAATACACTCGGAGCCTTTTGCCTTTGCTCCTTCCTCTTTGTCATCAGACAGCAAAGAGAAAGAACAAAGGACAATAGTCCCACTTCACGGAACACAGTAACACAAATATCCTGTCTCTGTTACCTCCCACTCTGTGGAATGAAAACATACACCGTCATGTGATAGACAACAATCCCATGATTGCAATCATGGAGCAGGAACCCCTAGGTACCAATAACTGGAGGAAGTTATGATGGTGTGTTGGTGCCTCTCCATCAGCCTACACAGATAGAGAGGGAAACCTTTGCACCAGATGCCCAGCAGTGCATCTGCTCATCATCATCCCACTTAAGAATTCTCTCCTGTTTTCTTTTCCCTGACAATCTTAGATGCAAACCCATAAAAAGTGTCATCACCAGACATTTTAAAAAGCAGTGGTGGCATGTAAATAGCTTGAATGACAGAATCCACATAGCCTGGGACATCTAATGCACAACTGTACCAACATGCAAGAAAACAGGTCTGTAGCTTTAGTATAGTACGTAAGAGAATTCTCCTGAAGTGCCAATCTTGCTGTGGACAGGTGTTTATGAAGCTTGGCTGAGAAAGTCATAGTAACTGGCCTTTAAAAGAAAATGATGATGTGAAAAGTGTTTTTGTTTTTCCTTACCACAAAGCAACACACCTTTGTCACAATGGATGAAATACTTCACCCCATTCCGACTGTTCAACAAAGACTGTTTCGGGTTTTAATTTCTGTTTATGAAAAACTGGCATCAGATTGTATAACAAAAATTCACTGAGGCCAGTAAAAAGAAGCTGTAGCAGACGAGAAAAGTGATGTCTTCCACTGCATGCTTTCCAGCAAAGCAAGCAATTTGTTTAAAAAAAATAAAAAAGGAAGGAAGGAAGGGGGGAAAGACTCTTTGCAGTTCTCAGAAACAGTGACTCATACACATGATCAAATGCATTAAAGGTCACCCCTAAGCAATAAAGAACTACCTGGCATTTTTCCATTTGGTGACTCCTACTCCATTCATAGAGCCTGGTGACTATTTTAAGAATTCTTACCTACAACAAACAATTTATAGTTATTCAAGCTTATGCCAGAAAAAAAGTTGAGAGAAAGGATTACTTGTGCAAGATCCAAGAGCTGGAATGGCTTCAGAATGTGGACAATTGTCCAGAAGCTGGTTTAGGGTTCAGTTAGATTAACAACCTGACTCATTTGGGGTGGGTGGGTGTACATGAGAGGCACATTTCAACCTGAAAGCATTTGGCCCTTTAAGGGCACTAATCAACCAAATGTTGTTATACAGCACTCACAAGCCTTTTGCCCCGCCCCACCTCTGTGAAAATAATGCTGCGCCCAACTGAATATATGCCTAATGGAGAAAGTATTTGGGGGTCTCATCCTTTGGATTTTGGGATTTGTGTTCCAAGTTTGTAAACTGCCCCTTTGGATAATGTTCCTTGCTGGGAGACACTCTAACAGAAATAATCAATATGTCATAGTCACTCTCCTATTCCTAGGCTCTGACAATAGGAGTGTTCACACGTTACAGTCAATCTTGTTGATTGTTGAGTTGCATCAATGTCTACAATGCATCAATGTCTACACTTATTCACACAACCACTTGTACATGTGTAGAGACTGGTTATGTTTAGTGTGTGGTGTGAACAAGCCTGTAGTGTTTACTTACTAATCACCTCTTTAGGGGTTGGGGAACTGTATCCAGATGCCCTAAACAAGAGCAATCATGCAAGCTCTTCACTCTTTCAAACAGGTGATTAGCAATGTCAAGGCTGGCTGGCTAGGTGGCAGTACAGCAACTGCACAGTACATTGCTGGATGCCATATATCTGAATCAGACATATTGAGCAGTAGGCCTACTCTGGGCATGACTAACATTGGATGTCACCCTTCAGTTGTACCTGGCATAACAAATCTTCCTGTGTTAGCCCTCCAGCTAAACAGTCCACTTGGGTTCTGTTACAGCTCCTGGAACATGAGAGGCACCAAACAGAATCTTAAATGCTATTAATCAATAACTTTTTTTTTTTTAAACGGGGGGAGGAATACAACATTATGCTATTGTGATCATTCCACAAGTGTGAGCATTTCTGCCTGCAAGACAGACCAATCCCCTCTCTCCTCACCACTGTCACACACTGTTCTGGGGGTTCCCTTGACCCTCCAGAGTGGATCTAGAGAAGGCGTAAGAGGATGTATGCAAAGGAAGGAGGAAAGCCTCATTACACTAGCAGGAGCCTTTGCACTGTCTTCCACTATCATGCTGCATTAGTTGAATCTGGCCCTCTGTCTCTTGAGGGGGGATTATAACCACCATTCACTTGAAAACAGCAGGTGGGAATCTGCTACTTGAATACCTCTGCTGGTATGCTTTGGAATACCAGTTGCTGGAAACTGCAGGTGGGAAGAATGCTGTTGCCCTGAGGTCCTGCTTGCAAATTTCCCATAGGCACCTGGTTAGCCAGTCTGAGAAGAGGGTGTTGGACTGGATGGGCCTTTGGCCTGATTCAGTAGGCCGTTCTTATGTCCTTACCTGTTTGGTAAGGTTGAATAGAAAACACTAAAGAAATGTATGGTGCATAAATAATTTGCCTTGATTTTTCTAATTGAACATATCAATGCTGTTAACACTTTTCACTTCTCCTTGTCCACTCTAATCTTATTTATTGTGTCTCTGGCACCTTCCATTACCCTTCCCCTGACTCATTATTTTAGCTGAAATGATTATAGCAGTGTGTGTGTGTGTGTGTGTGTGTGTGTGTGTGTGTTGAAAATGATAATGTTCCTGTGACACCAAGTAGAAACTTCATGTGCTTTTATATGCACACATTAAAGAGTGGATTATCATTAATTATGCACTACAAATTTTCATGGCAACCGCCTGAAAGTGACAAAACATTTGCTTTTGTCATAGTTCTGTTAAGTGAGACCAAGTTGAGCCGCTAAGATGTCTGACAGGGCACTGTACTCAATTCATAACAGAAGGTCAGGAGCATGACAATGATTTTATTTTATTTCACACATTATTTTTCTGTTATCACTGTAAGCTGTTAATGAAATTGTTTGAACTAAACTGTTTTTTATCATCCCACAGCCTGTACTTATGGCATATGAAGGAGAAATTCCTTGTTAATGTTACTTAATCTTCTAACGCTTCATTTTCCTTCCTCAACTATGCTAGAAAACATCACCATACTTCTTAATAGTATTATTATTATTATGTTGCCTTTGGTTTTGGGTTTTGTTTTTAAAGTTAGTTTAAACAAAAATATGACATTATGTTCTCCTACAAATTAGATATTTGCCTTTTTTTCTTCTTGACATGTTCCTCAACCATTAGCAGGTATGGGACAGGCAAGAGGTCAACAGGTGATGTCATTATTAAGGATCTACAGTACTGCTTTGATTGGGGTTATTGATATGATTTTTCATCACATGTTATTAAACTACTTGTCCCCTGAATACTTTTAAGGACTGACCTTCCCTGTATTTTATTTTTTCTAAAAAAAATTTTTTTACAGTCCTATGAGTTGTAGGTAATGATAGAAAACCATTCTTTCATCTCTGCTACCATCTGCATAGGCAGAAACACATCTAGGAGAGCTTTTCAAGGTAGCAAGGGCAAATCCTTTGCTGATAAGTCACTCCTATTCAGTCCAACTTTAATGTAATCACACATGAAAATTCTACACCAGCAGCTGTTTAAGCCCAAGTTATTTTACCGTCTGTGAGTGGACAAGATGCCCCCCCCCCCACGAGATAATGTTCTGCACTGCCTCGGGGCAACAAACTAGCTTAGGAGATGCAGGACAAACCATGTTGCACACACAGTTTTGTCTTCTGGCTCCTCACTATCACACCCCAATCCCCCACTCTGCCTAATCTTAGGGTTGGGCCCCCTGACCAACACCATTGGGATCAACCACTTGTGACTATATGGATCGTTTTGACCTCCTTTCCCTTAAAACATTGCCAGGAGATATGGAATCATGAAAGCCACAACATGCTCTGTGGCATGTCTGCTGAATATGGCTGGCTAGATTGGCTTTTGGTCAAAATTATCAGTTCCTCACTGTGAAAAGGTAAGTTTCTACAAGTTTTGAAGGAAATGGTATTTTATTCACTATGGAGCAGGAGAAAACTACACTGAATAAGGACAACCTGGCCAAATTTGAGCCTTTGTATATTGACTTTCCAGGCTAAGGTGCTGGAATACATTGTGGAACAGAAATTGAATAATGATCTTTTCTTCATCCTTTCCAATCTGGTTTTCACCTTGTTGTAACACAGAGAGAGGTGTAGAGGTCCTGGTGTATTATCTGTGCCTGGAGACTGACACGAGCGTTACTTCTTTGTTAATTATGCAGGGACTGTTGGCAGCTTTTGATACTGTGGACCACAATATTATTTTGGACCATCTTGAACATCTGACAGGTGTTTCATGATGACACTCAGCTTTATATAACTGTTAAAAAGGATCCAGGGGCAGCTGTCTCTTTCCTCACCGTGTCTGGAGACTGTGGTCAAAATTAGGTAAAAATTTAATCTCGAAAAGAATGAGGGATGCTGTTAGGGGATGGCTGTCATCTGAAGGAGAGGAACCTGTCTGTGGTTGATGAGGTCCTTGTGACCCTATTCTGATCAGGTAAACAGCCTGGGGATACTCCTGGAACAGACTGTGCTTTTTGAGAAGCAAGTAAGAGTTGTTGCCATCTTCCATTTTTGGCTAATGAGGAGGATCTGTCCTCCCTTACATTCTTCAGACCTTGTGCCACTGATCCAGGGTTCTGAAAATTCCAAACTAAATTACTTCGTCATATCCTATGTGCGGTTGTTCTATCAAAGGAACACAGATTGGGATTACTGCTCTGGCTTATCTATATATGTCAAATTGTTTCTTGATTTGGGGAAGTATGGTAAAAATAAATCAATGCTAAAGAGCCTTGATATAACAAAAGGTGAGTTGTGGGGTGGGGGAGCATCTCAGCAAAAGAGGAATGATAGCAAAATCATTTCCTTCACCTGGGCTTTTACAGACCCATAAGCTATATCTCTTGTGTGTAGGATGTACTGCATCAGATAGGATGGCTGGGAGGTAATGTTCTGCAGTAATGAGTATGCCTGTAGCCGACAGACCTAAGAATGAAGTTTTCTGCGTGGAGAATAAAAGGCCAGGAACTAATAATAATGGTGAGTTCCACATATGGATCATACATATAGCAATAAAGGGAGAATGCAGAGAAGCAGGAGTTAGGAAATTAAATAATTATAATGAATCCAGCAAAATAAAATATATTTATCCCATTTTCTATTGTGCTTTTCAAGACAATATTAAGGACTCTAGACCACCTGGCCTTTTACTTTTGAATCCAATTTCTAACATCTGAGAGCACATTTATGAAAATATTTCCTGCCAAGAATTTCTGCCCAGCCTTTAATAAACTCAACGCTCTGTGCGATAGAAACAGCCCAATTTCCACCTGCATCTTTAACAAATCCTGCAACTTCTGCATATTTCCTGGGATCTGCATTTCGTTCCCCCACCCTCGTCAAATTGGTACTTCCAAACTATCCTGTCATTTTAACGCTGAACCACTTGGAGGCATGATAGGAAATCATGCATGTGAAAAATACACATGATTTTTTTATTTTTTAAAAAAGTCAAGCTTTGGGTGGCAATCTTTGGCACTGAGCATTGTCCAACTGACTACAATAAGCACACACAAACCCAAACACTTCCTTGGTCTTGTTTGTAGAAAGGTAATGTATTTCTCTCTCCCCCCCCCCCGCCCCATTGCCGCTAGTAATTCTGCTTTGATCTTATAGGGGCTGCACTATTAAATATAAGCCAGCTCATAAGCATGGCACACGCCTGTGATTCTCAGTAGAAGGTCATAACCCAGACTTTATATTTTAAATAACTATTACAATGAAGAAGAGGGTATAGCCACAAAAGGAATAGTTATAATTTATGCCTGGCTTACTTCAGCAGAATATAGTTTATTTATAAACTGCTTATGGCAAACTCTGTATGCCCCTGTTCAATGCGTGTGCTGAACTGTCTTCTGGTAAATTATTTAAATTACACCTAGCAGTAATTCCTGAGGACTTTCATACTTCATTTTCTCTATTAATATAACAGGGAAAAGCTGCTTTGCAAGGATTGCTCTAAATTCCCAGAGTGTGAGTTCCAAACTCTGTATGTGTTGCATTATGCCTGTCAAAAAACTTGTCTTCTCCTGAAATTTATTACTGAAGTCTCTCCACTAGAACTACTCATTGAAGCCTTACGGAAAGCTCATACATGATTTAAGAAGCTAACAGCACTGAAAGAAATAGGTCAGGTAAAAAAAAAAAACACCCTGAATTTAAGCTACCTTCACTTATTACTTATGCAAGATTATGCATAATTTAGCACACTGCTGAATATGCAAGGGCAGAATAATTGTTTACCAAAATATTTACTCTGAGTTGGTACCTGTGTTTTAGTGAGATAAGGTGATTTCTCAGTCCTTGCTTATCACATTAGAAAAAAGGATTAAATGCGTTTTTGATTGTGCTGATAACTGCATGACATTATATATAAACAAAGATCATGTTCAACATTCTCAAAGAAGATGCTTCACTCTTTATTCACATTGTGTGGTTGAGTGCAGGAGGGTAAGAATGTCGTTGGATAGGGTTTCTATACTGTCTTACATCATGACAATTCAGTCATTACCAAATGCAGATACTTAAATCTTGTGCATATACAAACAGACTTTTGCTAGTAGATCTCTTTGAGCACCTTGAATAAATGAGATAAGCTTGTGTAGATGCACATATGTGCAAATGACATGATAAATGTACATGACAAAGAACAAGGGAGGACATGTTCACATGTATATGTACTAATAGCATCTGTGCCTGGATTGGTTGACCAAAGTGCACAAATGTGGATACTGATTTCCAAGAGCTAGGCATGCAATCCATCCAAGAGCTAGGCATGGGTACCGGTGTATATTCCCATCCATCTATCTCTTGATATGGATACGGATACCACACTCTTCATAAACCAGGAATGGCCAAACTTGGCCCTCCAGATATTTTGGAACTACAGTTCCCATCATCCCTGACCACTAGTCCTGTTAACTAGGGATGATGGAAGTTGTAATCACAAAACAGCTGGAGGGCCAAGTTTGGCCATGCCTGTCATAAACCATTGGAGGCAACTACTTACAGTTTCTCCCTGCACATTATTTCAGAACAATGACTTTTTTATTTTGGGCAACTCTTTGAACAGAGCAATTAAAAAAATCAAGGAAGTTTCTGATTTTGTAATGTCTGGCAGCTGAAAATAACCTGAAACATGCTAGGTGAACTCCAGATTCGTGAAAATGATTAAGAATTTTACTGCTGACTTGAGGGAGATGAGGTTTGCCCCCTCTGGAAATAGGATATAATTCTGCTGACAAATTGAGCTCATGTTGTTCCCAGCGGACAAGATGTGGAGAAGACTACAAAGAAAGGAAACCATTTTAATCCAAGGAAGATTCCTGGGCACCTATTTTCCATTTGTGAAAAGGGATTGTGTTTTGAAAATTGGTGTGTATTTTATTATTGTACATGCTTAGCAAGTTATTGGGCCACAGTCCATTAGGATGTGTCCCTATATACCTCGGTGTAAACTGTACAAGAGAACTTCCTGAAAATAAACATGACAGAGAAGGAAAAAAGACAAAAGGGGTGGTGAGTAATAAATGTGACTACAAGTTATAAGAAAAAAAATTGTGTGTTATTCAGAAGTAATATATGGTGTTAATGTGACTAATCAAGACAAAAGTGATACCTCATTAAAGACTCTATCATACTGTTCTCTACAAGCAGATACCATTAGACAATGTAGATTCTCATGTGGAAATAATTATTTTATGGATAACATACACCACAAATTTAATAGCTTTCTTGCACTTTTAAAGTTGAAGAAACATTCTATTAATCTACTTCACACATGGAATGCCACATAATTGGTTTTCTATCAACATGCTTTATTAGCCATACCATCTTAAGATTTTAAGAGGAATACTATTACTCAGTTTCAATAAACTGAACAAATTTATTTACTGTTGTGTTAAACAAAACACTTCCATAGAGTCAAGAGGAAGACAATGCCGATCAAATGAAAGCTAGACTCTAGTCCTATTTAGATGTTTTAGCAAATGTTCCAACTGGGGAAGGGATGAGGCTATGCACACTGTGGGGAGATGTTTAGCGTGAACTATAGTTTCTTGTTACGTCCAATCTAAGCCGCAGTATTGACAACAGTGATTTGGAGAAAAGGGAAAGAAACGTTGTTTCAAGTTAAGCTGACAGAAAACACAGATCAACAGCATGGCTTCTTTCTTTCCCTTTTTAAAGAAATTGTGTCACAAAAAACTGATACTGTAAAAGTATACTGCTATTAAGTTTACAAGTGCCCGGGAATTTTATAAATTTGGAAAGTAATTTAACAAATTCACTTTCTCTGTTATATGACTTCCTTGGCACCAAGAGCTCTGGAATAATCCTGCCCACAGCATATTGCCAATAAACTGAGTCAGCCAGAAACTTTTCCTATTAGAGTAGGGAATTTTATTGCAAACACCACTGCAATGCTTGGTCATTAGGAATTATTCCTCCTGACATCATTAGGGTTACATGGCTGAAGGGTTCAGAAAGGGACCTGTCATCCTATGCCACTTAACTAGCTGAAATATTTATTTTGTGTTGGCACTTGTGGTCCTATTTAAAACAGGGGGTGCTATTTTCACAAATGAAACTGATTGCAATATGATGCCATGCACCCCCTGTTTCAATAGTTAACAATGTTTCTTTTAATTGAAACCAGCTAGTAGTCACAAGAAAATATGAATAATATGAGTATCACATCACAATATCACACCAGAATAATGATGGGGTCACATTTATTTGTTTATGCATTTATTTGCTGCACTTTCCACAGTTCTCATGCAGTCACAACTTGCAATAAAATTATTACAGTTCCTCATTTAAAAAGGCATCTAAAAATTCCAGCTTTTGGATCTTATGGTTTGTTAATTTAAGGAAGTATGTGAAGGAATGTTTCCTATTTCCCAACACTATCTGGAATCTGTCTAGGGTTCTGGTGGGCCCCTCAAACAATATGGGATGAGCAGCTGTAGGGGAAAACTTTCTTTCCATGAACCTTCATAAATTAACTTATTTTAGGATCCAGTGCTGGTTTTTGGTTATTTATCCTTTCCCCCAACTGCCCCCATGCCCTCATGCCCCATTAATCAGGAGGATCACTGATGCTCCAGATATAATTTTCTTTAGGAGGGGGATGTTTCAGAGGAAAAGAGAAGACAAAAAATACTGCTTGCATTGACTTGTCTGAATTTAAATGGCAAATTGAGTAAAAGGTGGGTAGGGGGACTGCCCTTATGGACACAAGTACAGAGCTAACATATCATGTTGTTTAGTCCTAAGGATCAAAGCCCATACTTAAAAATAAAGGAGCCATTAAAAGTCACATAGATAAGCCCACAGGAAAAGTTTCTGAAAAGTCTAGATTATGGTCTGGTGATGAAAAATTATCTGGGGCTGGGGGCTTGCACAAAGAAAACATTTCAAAGGGAAGGCTTTCTAAGTATGGGCACATTTCTGTATCCCTCCACAAAGAATGGGATGCAGAATATCGCAGACCTACGACTTGTATGAGAGAAGACACTCCTTAAAAATGAAATGTCACCTTAAAAAAGATCAAGGGGAGACACTTATACACCTCATTACTGTGATGGCTTGTGTATGCTCTTCGCACTCAGAGATATTTACAGTTCTTTATTTTACATATGTACAGGCAGCATATTACAATTATGCATCTGAATCCTCCAGATTCTGGGAGTGGCTCTCGCCGGCTTCTCCTCCAACAGAAAGGGCGGGGAAGTTTCCTGTGACGCCTCTTCCCCCTCCTCTTTAACTGTACCTCTCCTGGGCAGATGGAATAGGCACTGCCTCACCATCGGTGTCAGAACTTTCTGTGCGGTGCTGAGGGTCTGCATCAAAGAGCATTTCCGCCTCCTGGCTCTTCCCTTCCCCATCCATCACTTCCTGTCCACCTCCCTCTGAAGGTTCCTCCTTCTCCCCGGCATTCTCCGGAAGCCCCATGACAGTTACTCACCTGAATAGCACTGGTTTCACAAGGATAAGTAATGCCACACACAAGTGTCACAGAAATGGAACCTACAATGGACTGAGTCTTCCCTACTCTCTGAGGAAGTGGGCTTTCCTGCATGAAAGCGTGTTTACGGCACCACAAGACCATTGTTTTGGCTGCAGTCACACCTCTGGAAGTTATCACTATTTCTGAACATTCTAGGTGCCCATCTGACTTGTATATATTTAAGTGGAAGATAACAAAGAAAGAAATTATTTAATCGCAGTTCTCTTACCTCTATTTCAAGCAAAACCTGTTTGTTCTCCTGTGTGTGTTTCAAGATTAGGGAAACTGCATCAGGGCCACCATCACCTATATTCTTGTATAGGACAGCTGCAATCTATTGGATTGCTCATTGCAGAGAAGAACTGAAAAAACAGAGTTAAAAATAGAATATTAGCATTTCAGATCTTTGCATGCTTACACAGAATTCTGTCTCCAGTTTAAACAATGACAGAATACACATTGATTTTATAAATGGGGTAATGTTTGACACACCCAGTCACCCTTTGTAAAAAAACCAACAGTAATCCATTACATTTGATAGCTGTTATGTATAAATTCCTGTAACCATTGTGTCTGAAATCCTTTAACTGACCTTAATTCATTATGTAAATGAGATCTATAACCAAGCACTGTATACTGGCAATATAAATTAATAAAGAGAACACCCACCAATTGAAATCATTTATCTCTGATTTTGCTCCACAGCTTAGGACTGATATCCCATTCACTGATCCCTGTTAAAACAAACACTAATTACACAGCATATGTTGGCTGCAGAAATGCTGCAGTTTCGACTGCTGAAAAAATGCCTCAAATGTTTTCTTATTTTTCAAACCAATTGCCCAAGTGCTCAGTTGTTCCACTGTTACCACACATGGTGGTTAAAGAGCATATGAATTAGGCTTCCATATAAGCAAATTTCTCTGTAAGTAATTTATATTGTATGGTAAACTTGTAGCCAGCTAGAACAGCAAATTAAAGCATTAATCACATCTGTAAAATTTAAGGCCCTGTGCATACAGAAAAAAAAATTAGGGAAATACGTTTTCTTGTATTGCTAAAATAAATATTCCACATATGGAGGCCAGTCTAATTCTTCTCATTATAGTGGGAATGAAGATGAACATTAAGCCCATATAACATTTCTTTCAGAGTTAGTCGATAGCTCGTTTTCGTAGGTAGCACATATTTTCAAACCTGAAATGTTCACATTCAATCAGATTTGCTGCCATTTCCCGTTCCCTCTCCCAATCCCTCCCCCCACCAATCCTTGTTGCTAAAGCTTTTCATCAGCACCGGAAAACCTCCATCATTATTCCATATCACATACTGATGATGAGGCAAAACAGTAGCAAGCAGACTCCCTAGCATTAAGCAGGCAGTAAAGTTGTGGGAAAGAAACTTGCTATAAAATTATCAAATCTCACTTCTCAAATGTTAAAGTAACATACCACCTACTATGTAAATAGAATGTCATATCATTGCTCTTATTTACATAAAAATACACAATATAACTGTGGAGAGGAAGAGCACCCAGGCTATGTGCTGTGAACTTTCCAGACCTAACTTAAGGGAACTTGAGTAAGCCATTGGTCACCCACTTGCAACTCCTTGCATGCACTATGGAGAATGCTTTATTTTTTCTTTTATCATATTTAAATCCCACCTTCCTTCTAAGGTGCTCTAGGTAGCATACAGCCTCCACCCCCATTTTGTCCTCAATAAAATCCTGTAATGTAGGTTAGTTTGAATAAGACAGACTGGCCCAAGTTGTTCAATGACTCCTGCATCCATTTTAATGGCTTAGTAGTGCTGGAAGAAGCAAAGAAAACAGCTCCATACTGCTAAGGTGATACTAGAGATGGAGGAGAGGTTCAATTAAGGTGAACCTACCTTTCTCAAACAACATGCAAACCAAAACACAACCATCTTTTGAAATGTGCACGTCTCTGAATTTTTCAGTGTAGTTCTTCAGTCAAATAACCTGCATAAAAATGCAGATATTCATGAAAATGGCATACAAAAATGCATTGCATTAGGGTAAGTCGCTTTGCAAAAATGTTAATATTCGACAAAATTCCATACACCACATGTATATTAGGAAAATTTAACAGGAAATATGAATTTTCACGAGGACTCTCCCCCCCCCAAAAAAATCACAAACTGGTGTGGAAACATGGAGAACTGGGTTTAAGATTAGGAAAATGAGAAACTGAAAGAAACCAAAATTAACAGATTTGCCAATGCTTACTTTAGAGTAATTTGACCACTTGAGCATGGATTGGTTCCTTCCATTGAACAGCTAGGAGCCTCTGCCAAAGACCTGTATTTGCTCCAGATGTAGACCTAGAGTTGGCCCCAGACTTGCCCTTCTATAGACAGAAAGGCTCATAAGGAACTAAATTTTAATGGATGCTCCTGCTGGAAGAAGGGGGCCACTTCCCACACCATTCCTGACCTTCCAGAGTAGCTGGAAGTGGGGGTGAATGGGAACCTGGTTCAGTCACCTCCATTCATTATTCCAGTGGGGAAATTTCATAGGCAACATTCTGCCCATGGGTACTCTGGACTCAGCTGTATATAGATTTATTGCATCTGAGACTGAGCTATGTCAACAATTGCCAGGGATGGAAAGAGACTACCACAAACAACTAACACACTGTACCTTTTGTGTTAGAAATTGAGCCCTTCATGCATGTACCTCAGCATAGGGCTCAATGAATACTTTTCCTGTTCCTTTGCACAGAGTGGGCCGGGTCACATCTCTCATTTTTAGATTGCAGAATTTTGCTGAACACTTAAAGGCAAGGGTGGAAGACCTGTGGCCTTCCAGATGGTGTGTGACTACAGCTACCATCTCACATGACCATTGACCAGGCTGGTTGGGCGTTGGGAATCAAACAACATCTGGAGGATCACAATTTCCCACCCCTGTGATAAAGAATTCACTTTTCCATCAGGCCATGGTAAAATATTCCCGTCGGAATACAGATGTAACAGAGTGGGTTACTGCCATGCGGAGCAATCGAATGCATGTTCACGCAGAAATGTCCCATTTACTCTGAGGCAAGTGAGGATAGGGCTGCAGTTCTACAGGGTAGTCCTATGAATGTTTACTCAGAGGTATGTCCCACTGAGTTCAATAGAATTTACATCCTGGTAATTGTATGCAGGATTGCAAAATTAGTCTGTAGTGCTAAATACACTATCAGTGAGCAAAAGCCGGCTGCCTTGGCCTGAAAGCAAGATGAGCGCCACACCCCATAGTCACCTTTGACTGGACTGGACCATCCAGGGGTCCTTTACCTTTCTTTTAACCTTACTGGTGAGTAAAGCCCATTGAACTCACAGGACTTACTTATAAGTAAAGATACTTAAAATTGCTTTGCACATGACTTTTCCCCCTTCGTATCACTTTGTGCACTGCTAAACTGTATGTCATACTACCAATTGACCACAAAGTATACTAATGAAGAAATGAAATCACATGCCTTCCTTAAAGAGGACGTATTTCATGCTAGCACAGTAGACAGAATAAGAGGTTTTCAAAAACCTTACTCATTTTGGTCTCAGAACTCAGGCTGAACTTACTAGCATTTCTCCTAAAATAAAACTATCGTTAGCAATTTCTGAAAATGTTTGCACACACATACATATATTCATGCTAACTTCCTGATCAGACGTACATATGCAGACTTCTCTGATGTTTTCCTCATATCATGTTTGGGAATATTCCAGGGGATGGAGAGAGAAGCAATGAAAAATATATTGAAGGAAAGAAGAAAATCGTCACAGCCTCAGAGATTTGAAAGGTGAGTTGTTGTTTTTCTAAGAGGGTTATTTCCAGATCTTGCCATTGTATAAGTGCAAGAATAAGAGCTCAGACACATTAGGCTCAATGAACTTAAATTCATAACATATAACAGCATCTCTGGGTGCACAACTTTCAGGATTCTGTACAGATAGGGTAGCCATGAATAGTATTTTATTTAAATGTCTGTATTAAGCAGATCCCCCTCTCTGCTAAAAATGGAGAAAAAACAAACAAGTCATATTCATCAAAGTAATTGTGTAGGTACTTTCACTACCAAAATGCCTGGAATGAAAGATTGAACTGCTAACGGCAGCGGTGACAGCCATGAATCATGGTAGGCTACTTCGGGGCCTTTACCACCATAAAACAAAAGATGTAGATGAAAAATGCTGCAATTAAGTGATTTGATTTCTGCCCCCTTTTTCCTACTGCATTCGTGCATGGCTGCACAGCAAAGATTGATGGGAAAAATTACTCTACGTGATCTCTGACAGAGCCTTGGAACAATTCTATAAGGGGGAAACATACAAATCAAACCAGCTTTCGTGTATTCAGACAAAATAATACATATAAAGCAAATACTTTAGCCTATATCCAAAGCACCATAGATTTGCATGCACACATAAATTGTGGGGAAACGCTTCTGCTATCAAAACCTAACTCATGGATTTTCCAGCTAGTTGGGTAATAGTGGTATTTGTTTAAAACAAATATTCAATCAGAGGCACTGAGTGGCATCCTAAATATGTTTGTTCAGTGAAAAGGACAACATAGCAGAAACAAAATTTACAGAAGGGATGGTGGTGGTCTTATTTTTATTTCAATATATTCATAAAAACTATAAAAGGAGATCATCACAGCAAAATGTCCCTTCCATAGTACCTGGTGCCATCATTACTGTCACTTAAGCAGACATTTTCAAGGGGTGCATACAACTAAATCAAGAGTGATAGAATGAAATATGTTATATCTGGGATACTTGTATATGGCTGGACATAATACCACTGGTAGCATACACTTTAAATAAGCGTAAAATGCACAAAATGGCACTGTGTAAAATAAGCAAGCCCTGATGCTAATGGGCAGCAGTAGTCAACCACCCTCTGCTCTACTGAAGTTATAGGGAGATTTATTTCCTGGAGACAGAGAAAAGACCACACAGACTCGCTGATTTAAAAAATGCACTGTTGGTTTTTACTTGAATATACACAATAGAATCAGACCACTGGAAAAAAAAATGTGTAGAATGTTTGATTCCATTATGCAGAGAGCAAAGCTGTGTCTGAAGAGACACACTAGAGTATTGGTAATTAAAGTGAAGGCTTTTTGTGAAAATCCTGATGCTACATTATGCTTAAAGAAAATAATGCCCTTGTATATTCCCATTTCAATACTCTTTCCTTGCCCTCTTTTCAAAAATGCATTCATTCATGTATTTCCCCCTAGTAAATGTACATTTCCCCCTGCAGATTATGTCTATCCACAATTCAGAGGAGCATATATTTTGTTCTTGCACTTCACTGACTTGTTTAACTTTAGGATGTTCATTTTTATTTTTATTTTATAGTAAGCAAGCAAAGGCCCCATGAGGTATATTTATGTGCGTGAGCCTCTCCTCACTCAGTAGTCCATTCCCTATCTGATTTATGAGGGCTTGCAAACTATCATCTACGACTAGAAGAGAAAAACAACATTTTTAAGACATTCAAAATTAAACCTGTTTCTGGAGGAATTGGGATTTTGGTGGTCACATTGTGCTTTTATCCAAACCTTGTGTTTCTTACAGCACAAACTTCCTCAGACTGTGGCCACTTACCACAACATATATTTTGCATTACTTCAGTATGGTAAATATTTGCTTTGTTTTTTTTAAACACCTAGGTTAACACACCGTGAGCTGTAAATGAGGCATTTCTGAATTACCATTGTTTATTTTTTATTAAATTCACGGGATTACATCATCAGAATCCCAAGTACTGTACTGTGGATCATATAATCGCAGGGAAAAAATAGAGAGTTAAATGATACAACCTTTCCCCAAGGTCACATGGAAGTACCTGTGACTTTCCTTAACAAATAAGAAATTATTTCATACGGATGTGAAAATAGATAATATCGGCCTACAGAACCACCCATGCCATGTACTGAGATGAAGTTGTTGCTTTGGGCAGAATATTCCGGAAAGTGGACCATTTTCTTTCTTTTGTCTATGTCAGTGAACTGCCATCAGAGCCAGAGGGAGAGGGAGGGCTCCAGAGGGGTTCCGGAGAGTGTCCCGGGAGGGAGAGAAGCAGCCCATCTTCTGGGGAAGGAATTCAGCGTAGCACCAGTGGAGAAGGGGGGCAGATGGGGGAATCGGCGTGGTGGCTCCATGACTCCTCGCCGGAGACCAGCGGGGAGAGCACGGGTCCTCCGCTGCCCACACCCTCCCTGCGCAGAAGGTTCCTCTTGAGATATGAAACACCAGGTGCTGTCAGACTGGGTTTATATTTGTCCTAGTACAGTGCTGATAAATCTTACCCAAAAGGGGGAATCTACATCTTTACTAGCATTGCACCAGGGACATGTTCAGCAAGGATCCCTCGACCATTGCTACAGCATTTTGATACGATGCTCTGCCTACCACATCCAGGTCAGCAACTGGAAGCCTTGGGGACAGATAATATCTAGGTCCAGGGAGTAGTAGCATTCTTTCGCTAAACAATGCGTAATACAAAACAGTATATAGCACTTTCCCAATGTGCTTATATCACGCTTGAGATTTGAGATTATACCCAATATATTTGAGGGTCCAATATACTGGCTGAAGGACCATTGGATGTGCTATAAGTGCTGCTCTACTAGCAAAGAAGGAGATCTGCTACCCAGATGGCACTTAACTCCATAGGTGCAAGTCCCTGGTACACCTGCAGAAAGCTCCATGTGTGTAGAGGTTCCAAAACAATAGCATCAACCAGAGCATCTGTATACTGTAGGTATCTGCTGGCATTCTTAAAGTTCTCTAAAAGGCTAGTGTCACGGGACATAACACTGCAGAGGCCATGCTGGTTCAGCTTCAGCAAGACTTGTTATCTAGATGCTTGCTAATTCAATATTTAATGATGTTTTCTAGAAGTTTACCTGGAACAGATGTTAAGCTAACAGGATTGCAAATTTCTCAGATACCCCTGAATACATGTTTTAAACAATAACAGGGTGTTACATTGCAGAAGCGGTTTTAGGGTAGCACAACCTCTGCATCTGCACTTGGCACTGTCTGGCACAGGGGGCACCACAACAATGCTGTGGAACTGAGTGAGAGAGGCAAGGGGGGCTGCAGAACTTTAGCGTTGCACAGGATATGGCTGAAATTTGAGAGTCCAAAGTCCACCACTTTCCAGTCCTCATGTATGGAACCTTATTTTAGGGACAAGTTCCATACTTTTGTTAGTTCAGTAATTTCACCTGTGACCTTCTGCATGGAAAGCAAGTACTATGGTCCACACATTGGTTCTTTCTCTCCCTGCTACAGTCTTGATGAAAATAGTTTCTTTAGTTACTGTATTTTTTGCTCTATAAGACTCAAATTTTCCCTCCTAAAAAATAAGGGGAAATGTATGTGCGTCTTATGGAGTGAATGCAGGCTGCGCAGCTATCCCAGAAGCCAGAACAGCAAGAGGGATCGCTGCTTTCACTGCGCAGCGATCCCTCTTGCTGTTCTGGCTTCTGAGATTCAGAATATTTTTTTTCTTGTTTTCCTCCTCCAAAAACTAGGTCCGTCTTGTGGTCTGGTGCTTCTTATAGAGTGAAAAATACGGTACATTTCAAGGAAAGTCCCTTTAGCACCAACAGAGGCTTCCTTGAACTGCAAATAGCAGCGTCAGAGAGGCAAGGAGAGAAACGATTAAACATTCCCCCTCACAGTATTCTTAGGCTTCCTCATGGTTGCTCTTTACACAACAAGAAAGTATAAACATTAATTGCATTCATATTGTGAAATATATTTCTGCTGTGGCATGGCCAGTGGAAGTATATCCACTTCCATCCACTCTGCTGGATTGAAAGCTATATATTTATCCAAAAATATCAAGACCATCAACATATCACATAATTTTTATCTGAGTAACTGTCTGCCTTTTAATTGACTAAATTAATTTAATACATGTGAGTGCATCTGCATATTATGAAAATTATCAGTATAGGGGCTCTGAGATACTGAAGGATGAGCAAGATAACTTGCAATTTAATAAATCAAAGCTACTGCTCATTGACAGAATGAAAGCCTTTCTTTTTCATTCCCTATTATGAGAACACATTAGAGCCAAAATGGCTTCATCAAGTAAACAACTGAAGGCTAAACTAAAATTGGCCCCACCAATTAATAAGCCAATTAAAGCTTGCAGCCCTAATAAATACATAAAATAATATTTATTGTAGTTGAAAACGCTTGTAATACTGTATTTCAATTGTACGAAGTCTGGTATTTTCTCTCTACCATCAGTGTTCAATTTATATGTCCAGATAAAGTAAATTTTGGATCATTTGATAAAATAATCAAAAGCAAACTAAATGGATTCACCATGAGGCTCTATTTTAAGGCACTGCACTTGAAAGGACGTCTTCACTACTAAACTTACGTATCACTCCATCTTATTGTTGATTGGCAGCATGGGTATATTCAGGAAGACCAATTCATATATTTACTAAAACAGCAAAATATCTCTTGGGCTTCTTCTTTCTCAGTTTTTGTGTACAGATGAACCAATTGTTAGGTTGCAATTTGAACGCTAACATGCCAAACCAGGATTTCTGAAGATATATACACAATAGCTATAACAGTGCAAATGGCTTTAAACCAAAATATAGAGATAAGAAATTAATCCTAGTCTAATATATCATTGGAAATAGCATTTTATCTCTTTTATGGCAGGACATGGGGCAAATGTAAAGTAGCCCTATCAGAAACCAGATAAACTGTTTGGTAAGTGCTCAGTAACTTCTTAATTAACCAGCCTTCAAATGCATAACACTGACTGTTATCTGCAGTTACAGATAGGTAGCCGTGTTGGTCTGCCATAGTCAAAACAAAAAAAATTCCTTCCAGTAGCACCTTAAAGACCAACTAAGTCAGTTCTTGGTATGAGCTTTCGTGTGCATGCACACTGTTATCTGCAGTTAGAGCAGAATTACACTGCTTTTAAACAATGCATACAGATGATAGCAGTGATAGGTGCTAAGGAAATGATTATTTAATAGCATACTTTAAAGGGATGTATTTTACTGTGCTCCCCCCTCCTCCGCCCGATCCTTCCTTACACTTTATTTTCCAGGAGAACTTTGATTAGAAATTAAATAGCTGAACTATTTTAAGGTCTCACATTCCATAATATTTCACTTTTATGCAGCAGTAGATTTATATATTTTCCCTCCTGAAATGGATGTTTGATCTGTAAAGTGGGTTGTCAGAACTTGCTCTAGAACAGCGGTTCTGAATACTAGTCCTGACATGTGGGAGACATGACTTATAGTGAGACTTCCTATGTTAAATGGGAGAGGGGGGATAACAAAAATAATTTTGATTGGTAGAGTTCAAAACCATTCCAGGATGAGCAACAACCAAACCAAAGGTAAAGAGGTGCAGTTCATCACTAAAGACCATCATATGATGGTCTTTCATGTGATAATAAACCTACATTTTGAACCACTTGGAAAAGAGAGGAGACCAGTGTTTAATATTTTGTAATATTCTGTAAGCTAGCGAGGGGTAAAAATGGCTATAGCAACATTCCTAATTACAATCAGAAGATGGAAGGTGAACATAAACCTTGACATAGAATTGGAAAGCAGTTAGAATAAGTAAAGACTGACCAAGGATATCATTTTCAGGTTTGGCTGAAAAGGACAAGGTGGGTGAACAGATGACTTGGAGTTTGAAGTATCACAGTTGGTAGTGGAAACCAATATTTTTTTCATAGAGTTACAAGTTTGGTAGATCAAGGGAATGCTGTGGATGTAGCATTTTTTTATTTGTTAAGGGTTTGAACAAAGTCTGCCATGACATTCTTGAGAAGAAGCTGGTAAAATGTGATTAGATAATGTTATTGTTAGGTGAATTTGTAGCTGGTTGATTGACCAAACCCATGATTCTATTGACTGACTGAACACATCCTAGAAAAAAGTGACAAGTGGAGTACTGTGGGTTTCTGTCCTGGGTCTGGTTTTATTCAACATCTTTATAAATGGCTAGGATGAAGGAATAGAGGGGATGCTCATCAAATGTGCAGATGACACCAAACTGAGAGGGTTACTTCAGAAGGTACAATTAGGATTCAAGATGACCTTGACAGATTGGAGAGCAGCGCTAAAGCTAAAACTCAATAAGCATTTCAACAGGGGAAAATGTAAGGCCCTATATTTAGGCAGCGATCATCATAGACCACAATCTTAACATGAGCCAACAGTATGATGCAGCAGCAGCAGCAGCAAAAAAAAAAAAAAAAAAAAGGTTATGTACCCCTAAGCTGTATCAACAGAAGTATAGTGTCCAGATCAAGGGAAGGAAAAGTGCCTACACCATGACCAACTTACATCTGTGATAAGTTGTGGCCCATTTTATCCCAAAATGATTGTTGTGTGATTATTTCAACTCCCATCCACTCACAGCCTCACTTTGTCCGGGCCCACCATAGTACTGCTCTAGTTTGCTTTGGTCAGACCCCGCCTGGAGTACTGTATCCAGTTCGGGGTCCCTTAGTTTAAGAGACATTTTGACAAGCTGAAACATGTGCAAAGGAGGAGACACATTATAAATGGTCTAGAAACAAAGCCTTATGAGGAATTGTTGAGGGGGTTGGATATGTGTAGTCTAGAGAAGAGAAGACTGAGAGGTGATGTGATATGATAGCCAGATATCTGAAGGTCTGAAGATAGAGCAAACTTGTTTTCTGCCGCTTCACAAGGCAAGACCCAAACCAACAGATTCAAATTACATTAGGATGATGATAAGAACTTATAGCAATCTTTTAAAGTATTTTGCAATTTAATGGACAAGTCCATAGAATAGAAGTTCACAGCTAATGTATAACAACAGGCACTGGAACATTCAGTATGTCAAAAATAAGAAAACTTCATAAAGACTAACAAATTTATTGTGGCATAAACATTCTCGGACCATAGTCTACTTCAGTGTTTCCCAAACTTGGGGCACCTGCTGTTTTTGGGCTACAATTCCCATCAACATTTGCCAAGTGGACCACTAGTGGATGGTGGGAACTGGAGACCCAAGTTTGGGAAAACAGGTCTGTTTCATCAGATGCATGAAATGTCATTCTCAGTTGGCAGGAGTACAGGGTCAGAGAATGTAAACAGTGAGATTAAATGGCAATGAATCACTAAAAAGGAAAGTCTGTATTTAAGAAAATAAAGTTCAGATGTATGCAAAATAAGCACAGTGACCATTCAGAACGGCAGGAATTAGTGATAATAGTAGCATCTTTGCAATGATAAGATGTATCGAAGGCTGAGTCCTGAACCGCAAGATTTTCTAGGCCACCAAGAGCAGTGCATCTTCTTGCTAGCACATTTGGTCTGTTAAGTCTTGTGACTGCTGAGTTGGGGATGTGGGCAAGGGATCCTGATTGTGGCTCTGTTCAATGTGGGTGCATTGGCACTCTGTGGCTTGGCTGTGCTGCTGATTGAAAGGCTAGTTGGCAAGAATGACCCTTTGAACGTTTTATATAGGATTGGCTGTTTTACATATGATTTTGCATTTGTATACCTGTGGGTTTGGGTGGTCAAGAGCAAAAGATTATTTTTTTCTGGCTCTTTCTGCAATTAAAAGAAACATTGAGAGGGATGTGCAGCCCACCCTTAAACTGTTTGCTAAGGAATGCCTTATCTTTATGCATAGAAAATCAAAGTTCTACAAATAAAGGTAAAGGAGCCCTGGATGGTTAGGTCCAGTCAAAGGTGACTATGGGGTTGCGGCATTCATCTCACTTTCAGGCTGAGGGAGCCAGTGTTTGTCCACAGACAGGTTTCCGGGTCATGTGGCCAGCATGACTAAACCGCTTCTGGAACAACGGAACACCGTCACGGAAGCCAGAGCGCACAGAAACATCATTTACCTTCTTGTCGCAGTGGTACCTATTTATCTACTTGCACTGGCTTGCTTTCGAACTGCTAGGTTGGCAGGAGCTGGGACAGAGCAACAGGAGCTCACCCTGTCATGGGGGTTCGAACCGCTGACCTTCTGATCAGCAAGCCCAAGAGGCTCAGTGGTTTCGACCACAGCGCCACCCGCAACCCTACAAATACTATTGCCTGTCTACATCAGTTTCATCTGTGTTCTTTCACAAGTCCTTACCATCCCGTTTCTTTTATTTTTTAAAAAAGCTTCATAATAATTGGCATTTAAACTGTAGACATTTCCCCCTTAAATGTGATTTTTTGCTCACATTTTTCATCAAAATACCAATTTTTTCTACACATTTTTGAGCTAACACCTGCACTGCAAAATTCAGAGAGATACAGAGTTTAAAAGATAATTGTGCTCTGATCCAAATATGAGTCAGGTAAGTGCAGGTAAATATTAGATCAGTTCACTTATAAATGCAGAGTGAACAATATTCTAGAGCACCCTATTCATGAAGCATTTTGAAGCATAGTTGTCTGTTTAATTGTGCCTTCTCAATATAAGAAAATTCCTTAGTGACTAAAAAGGAAAATAAACATTGTTGAAAATTACCCTAAAATGCTTTTAAAAAACAAAAATCAGGTTACCTTTAAAAGGTTTAATTTCTTCTCTAGTTAGCCTAATTCAAAAGACAGATATCAGGGACAGTGATGGTAACTCTGTTTACACCACATGGCACTACAGAGAGAGATGATCACTTAGCTTTTGTTTTGGTTCCAATTCATTTTTTCAAGAAGTGTAATTAAAAACTGCATTAATGCCACCAATTATGGCCTCCAAGGGACCAGAAACCTCATGTTACTATGTGATGGAACACAACTGAGCTGCAAACATCCATTTACCATTATAATACTCATTAATCCTGCCAAAAACAACTCATTATGAGACTTCAAGGAAATCATCTCATAGGCAAACAGAGCACAGAATCTATCTGTCACTGCATTCCTCACAGCACAAGTTGCAGGGGTGGAAATTGTTCAGTGTAACTAATTTATGAAGCTGCAAACTATACATTCATTTCTGACACCATCTGGGAGCCAAGTGGAAAAAGTGTAGGGAAGATTCTCAGAACTAAAACATAGCTTTGAACGCTTCTCAATAATTTACTTTTTAAAACAGAATTATGAAAATGTTTGAATACAATGTGGCATTATTTGAGAGTATACCTTATACATTATATGCATTTCTGTGGTTATTTGGGAGGGGGAGTCTTTTTACTGTAATGCAATTGGAAGAAGACCACAGTGTATTAGTGGTGGGTGCAGGGAGGGAGGGAAGGCAGGATGGAAAGCATTTTTACAATTTCTTCTTGCGCTGTTTTTCTATGGGAAAATTCATTTCCATCCCTTGAACCCCTACAAGGGAAACAAAATGCATACACACATACATATTTCCAGGAAAGGATGAAACCTAAGCACATATAAGCATCAATTTCAATGCAAGAGATTTATGCAAATTTGATTTTAAGCTGTATTTTAATTGATTGTTTGATTTATGTTTTTAATGTATCATACTTTGATGTTAGCTGCCCTGAGCCCAGTCCTGGCTTGGGAGAGCGGGGTATAAATAAATATTATATTACTACTACTACTACTACTACTACTACTAACTTTCCCACTGAAATCAACCACACGCCTTAAATGCACTTAGTTTTTGCTAGATTATTATATATATCTTCGGTAATTTGTCCCATGTACTGAGCAACTTTCCCTGCCCCCTTTTTGTCCTGTTCTCTCTTTATCTCCTTTCTGTTAATATCCCAAATAAGCTAATAAGGCATAAAACACCAATCATTTTGTATGAGAAGAAAAAGTTATCTAAAACATACATACTGTATTATCTACGTGTACGTCATTAATATGTATTTATGAAACAAAAAGTTTGCATCACCACTGTTTGAATGTGCCTCCTAGCTCTACGTTTTCTAGCATCTTAGTATTTGGGAATAACGTTAACAATTCTCTTTACTGTTATTGTTTTTGCTGATGCAATTATTAGTTTATTCCTTTATTAAACCATTGCAATTGCAATGATCAGCTTATGTCCTTGTTATTTACTACATCACTTTAAGTTGCTTTATTTTCTGCAGATTATATAATATTATTTCTTCTATATGCCTAAAATGAAGCATTGTGCACCAAAAAAGAGAGAGAAAGAGAGACAGATTTATTTTTGTTACAATCTTGAGTCTGTTGTTATATCACTGGTCATACTTTAGTTCCTGTCTCACTGGGCTGCTAATGAGGAAATTTGAACCTTGATTAAACCTTGATTAAAGGACTCGGCGCTGGTGCATGACCATGATTTGACTGGGCGTGCACTAGCATTGATTGGATCCCCAAATTAACAATCCAGATTCACCCTTTCTGAAAAAGTTAAATAGTTGTTATTTTTTTAAAAAAAAAATTAAAAACTCTTGCCAATGACCCTTTTGTGATATTTGAATGGACCATTTACAATACTAAGCCCCCATCTGGAAACCCCATCTGGCAGCAGCTCTCCTTGAACTCAGTAAGACTTATTTCCAAGTGATATGTTTAATTTTTTAATTTATTTATCGTGCTTATGTCCCATTAATTTCATATGCTTGACACACAATACAACTGTACTTTACACTGGCTGAATAATAACCCATGCAGCAAATCATGTGCATGCAGTGGCGTAGCGTGGGGGGTGCGGGGGGGGGGCCAGCCACACCGGGCGCAACATCTGGGGGTTAGGGTAAGGGGCGCAAATCCATGGGTTAGGGAGCGCAAATTCACGGGTGAGGGGGCGCAAATTACTTGCCTTGCCCCGGGTGCTGACAACCCACGCTACGCCACTGTGTGTATGTTTACTTGGAAGTAGCTTCCATAACATTATTCCATTTACGTCCACCTTTCCACTGTAAACTACTGATCCAGGATGAAAACAATACTTAAAAATTATAATAACACAATCATAAACTATTGAAAGTACAATAAAGGTCAAGTAAGTTTACGTAGGATTTCACCTTAAATGTTTTCTTTCCACACCAACCACTTCAACTGGGGTGGGGAGTTAACAGATAATGAAATTTTCATTCTTGGATTGTGTTGGGAAGATCTGTAAGAGGGATTCTAGAATATCACTGGCTCTCGCACACATCTGTTGTTTCTTTCCTGGAAAATCCAGGTTAATTTTTCATCCTAGCATATGTTTTTACATGTGTATTCATCTACATGTTTTGTTGCATGAAAGAATAATGGAGGAGAAACGTTACGGAAAGTCCTAAGAGAGGTGTTCCTTTGGGAAAGATAGGCATGTTGTAGAGAAAAGAGATAGAAGGAAAAGGACAAATTGAGTAACTGCACATAAACATGTAAGAGCCATTCTTTCATTATTGTTCTTCAGATTGCCTAGATCCTCTTGAGACTCGTGGTTACCAAGAACAAAGTTTTTGGTTGTTACCATGAACAATCTTTAAGGAGACTGCAGGGAGTACTACACAGTATATAGAGGGAAGGCTGAGTAAATTCAAACCAAAAAAAACCATTCACTTCTGTTTTATTGAATCTTTCAGATCTAAATGGAGACCAAAAACAACAGCAACTCCACTCCCCAAATTCTCCATAGGTAATAAAAATATAAATATGCCTCTTGGAGTAATTAACCTACCTTCTCTGACATTATTTTCGCTGGCCTCAATGGAACTTGTTCACGAGTAAGAATGTTTCGGATTGAAGTCTTACAAAATTAAATTAGGACCAAAGGGAGTCACGAATACCCTTGACCTTTGATGTCTGAAGTGAGGATTAGTGAAATCCACATACTAGCAGCTTCAGAGACACAGGGATAACACAGCACCTCCTCCCTATAACACAGCTCTTTGAGTTTAACTTTACAAGTCAGGTCAAATGAAGGCAGGTGCTGCAGCCTCTCTGATCAATTTCAGAGCAAGTTGGCAACTTTGAGGTTAAAGTAAACTTCAAAGAACAGGAGCCGGCACCTAAAAGTGAAAGGAAGCATGCAGTTTAGAACTTCTATAAGCTTCATATAGTTGTGTGACCATTCTTTTCCAATAATGCTGAATTGCAATGACTAGTATATGAAACTTATATACTTTTGAACTTATACTCCATTGCAATGACATCTATAGACTTTTGCCTAGATATACCTGCGAATGATGATGATGATGAAAAGCTCATGTAGATTAGAAGTATCTACTTGTAATAGGTGGAAAATTTCTACTTGTAATAGGTGGAAAATTTCCACAACTTGGGTGACACATGTAGTCTTGCATATGTACCGACATTAAACTATTGTCTGCCACAAAGCACAACAAACAGCATTATCACTACTCCTGTGGTTCATTGGAACCTGCCTAACCAAATTCTAAATAATACTAAGTACTGATCTTTAATTATCCTGATGATGTTTCTTAGGAACAAGAATAATGTATTTACCACCATTGTTCATTGTTCAAACCTGTAGGAGGTTCTTGAGAATCAATAATAAGAGGAAGGGCCGTAAGTCAGAGTTTCTGTTTTGCTTAGTAAATCTGGGACTGTCCCTTGTCTAAAGTCCTGAGAATCATTGCCAGTTATTGTAGACAATACTGAGCTACATGGGTCTGAGTCATTATGTTCTGTACACCAGATATTTTATCCTCCTAGTCCAGTACTTCCCATTCTGACAGGCAGTTCTCCAAAACCTCAACCAACTATCAGATTCTTTTTAACTGCAGATGCAAAGGACTTTACCTGGGACCTTCTGCTAGATTACACTTTAACACTAAGCTGTGGTCCCTTCCATACATGTATGTATGGCTGTATATGCTTTCTGTACTTTTCTGCAATTCATTTCAGAAACACATTTTTTTTCACAATATCCCCATTCCATCATGTACCTAGGAAAACAGTGCATCTGATGAAATGGAATGCAGTCCGCAAAACCTAACCAGGGTGGTACAACATGTGGCCCAAGGGCTCCTAGTGGCCCTCAAGACCTTATTTGGTGGCCTTCAGCAACATTTGAAGCTTCCAGCCCTTGTGTTGCCTTCACAAAAGCCAGATAAGCAAGGTGCTGGGCAGCTTTGGGAAGATGGGGTGAGGGTTCTGACAGGGTCCTAGAGTTCCTTTACCTCCTTCCCAAAGCCAAGTTAGCCATTTTCCAACTTTGGGGAGGAGCTGGGAAGCTCTAGGACCCTGCCAGAACCTTGTGCCTCCCTCCAAAGCCCCTGTTCACACATGACATGCCATCATGCAGCCTGTGGATTGCATGTTGAAGTAATATTATGGCCCATTTAGTATGAAAAGTTGGGCTGCACTGCCTTAAGCCATAATAATTTTGTTAGTTTCAAAGCTGCCACAATTCTCCCATGCATAAACACGCACTTCATAGGGTTGATGCAAGGATTAAAGCAATTAAGAATGAATGTAGAGTAGTTGTACATTACACACTAAAAACTTGCAAATCAAACAAGGTGCCTGACTTTTCAGCTTCTTCATTTCTCAATAGCATTGAGTGATACCAGAGCTCAGAAACACCTGCCTGGTAACACCCCCACCCACCCCCAAAGCCAAAGACCTTGAATGCAGTAAGTAGGGATTGTGTAGCTTCTTCTCTTCCAAAAACTAGAGAGGCAATATTGCGAAAAAACAAACATATAATTAATGTAAGGAAAAGGCATGCAAGGAAAAGCAAGGTGCATTTGGCTTATTTTTGCATAATTTATTCTGCCTCCAACATCCAGGTTATCAAAAGCTTGGATTGTGGTAGCAAAGGCCAAAGGATGATTAGAATACTGGGGAAGAAGAGGCATGAAATTTGAGAACAAATGAGCAGTAGGGGGATGTGGACAAAGAATAGCAAACAGGGAGAAAAAAACTGTGCAGGCATAGGTGCTTCATTCAGTGATTTCTGAGAGCTCTTCATAATCTCTCACTAGCTTTTAAAACCTATACAATTCTAGTAAACTTTTCTCAACATATCTCAGTGCTGGACACAAATTATGTGGCACCTTGCACAATTCACTTAGATAGGTAGGACTAAGCATGGGGGAGAAAATCAATTTTATTTGCATTTTGATGTGAAACTACCCAATTCACACTTCTCGTACCAATGAACAAACCAAAATGCAGCTATTCTTCAAAATGTTCACTTTGTCAAATTTTACAATGCTCTTCTCCAACCAGTGTTTATTAAAATGCATATTAACAGAAAATGCATATACTACTTTTTAAAAACATAGACGGATGCATTATATCAAGGAAAATGGGTTAAAAATGTGTATACTTGTACAGAAATGCATATAAAAACATGTTTATTAGGAGAAATTGAACTAAATGCACTAAAAATACAGATGAATTTTCATTAGGATTTTTTTGAAATGCAAATTGCTGTAGAAATGCAGACAACTGAATAGAAGATGAATGAAAAATGAAAAAGTGAGGAAACCAAAAATGTCAGATTCATCCATCACTAGGTGTATAACATGTAGTTGTGATTCGAGGACCCGATCCCCGCTTGGGGAATAAAGACACGTGGACACAGTATGTAAGGTTAATGGGTAAGGAAAAGGCCACAACTTTACTGATTACAGCATGTGAGAAGGTATTGGCTTAGGCATTGGACCACGGAACATTAGACTCCACCCACTCGGAGAGGGGTGAGCCCAAAGGGGGTTTATTCACCAAAAGGGGAAGCCTGTTGATGCTAATACAACTATAGGCTCTCTCCTGATGTCACCGAGGGTCGTGCCATGGCCCCCCGCTACACGGGCATCGGACAGGATCCACGACCGCCGGATTCCTTTAGCAGAATACCCAAAATTGTCGGGGCAGGCGATGGCCACACCTTGCCCCCCGAAACACCAACAACACATTCCAATGCCTAACCACCAAATACCATGAAAGTTGTGACGGTTGCTACGAGGTAGGCGAAAAAACCAAGAGGCCTGGCCAATTTAGCCAATTGGAAAAAAAAACTCCTACCAGGCTCCCTGGTTAAACAGGGTGACCAACCAGAGGTCCATAGCAAAGTCTCAGGAAAAGCTAATCTAAAGGGAGTGGAGGGTGGGTGACTCGAAGAAAATGTGTGTGCAATGGCGGGGATGGCTGGCATGGCCGCATTTGAACGGCAAGCCACGCCCCCGCCGAGCTTCCCTATTGGGTGCTCAACCGGGGAGGGGCGTGGCGCGCCAGCCCGGAGCGCCCCCTGCATGACGCGGGAATCATCTCCCGCTCACAACCCCTCCCCTCCAGGAGGAGGAGAGGCTCTCTCATATTAACATTGACGAAGGCCAAGGACTATGCAACTACTTCTATTAAATGACAGCAATTCAGCAAATGGGCAGTTTCTTGGAGTTCAATCCCAAACTGGCAAGAGGACAAGCTCTGAAGTTCAGTCAAGAACTCTGGATAGCAAAGGGGGTACTTTTCCTACCTAGGAAATTAAGTACGATAGAGAACAGTTATTCAGTCCCAGGATTCATGATTCATTTGTCCAATGAGGTCAATCAATTATATTTTCTAAGAATATCTACAGCATTACCTAAAGGATTATATCCTGAGGAGCTGGGTTAGAAAGCCCAAAGAAAAGGCCTGTCTCTTTTCAGAAGTGGGGCAGTTCAAGAAAGTAAATTACATAGTGACTGATCAGTGCCCTTTGGCACTATTATCGTGAAAAGGATCTCTCAGACTTGCTACTCAGGTTTTTGGGATCCTAAGCTTTTGACTTAGACCTCTGGAATCCAGGGAGGGGAAGAAACCCCTTTGAGTCTTGTCAGGACCACACACCCAGAATCCAGGGGTTTTGTGGGAACAGAGATTTAGGAGGGATTCTCACAATATTTATGTTTTTGTTATATCACTTGTCATTAAAAGCAGGAAATAAAAAAGATGACAAAGTCCATCCATACAGTGAAGTTAACCAATGCAATATAAGCTATGGAATCAATTAAACTAGAAACAATAAAATATAAAGCATCCTAAAATATCAAAAGACACAATAAAAGTTTACAGAATTGGACATCATTAACATCCAAAAAACTCAATGATCAGAGTAGCTAATCAGATCCACCATAGATCTGGGCAGGCTCATTAGAGTTGCAGCTCTTTTTTCCACCTGGAGGAAGCATTTTCTACAACTGGGGTACCACTGACAAGGAGGGTCTATTTCGTGTCCCTACAAAGCAAATGACATTCACTGGGGGGAATAGCAGGGCTTTCCCTTCCAGTCTCAAACCATGGGCATGTTCCAGACACAGGAAACATGCACCAACAGCACCTTCTTTTCATAGGGATTCATACTTAAAGATGTGGTCAGATAAGTACATTGCTTTTGATTCAGGGCACAGGAGCCAACTCCTAGGAGCCCAGTTCTTTTGCACCCCCCTCAAATGTTCAAAAATCAGGGGGCAGAGGAAGAGACAATTATGGAGCATGGAGCCAATCATGGCACAGCTTCAGTGGCCGGCTCCTCTTCCGCCTCCTGCCATGGAAGGGAAGGAGGGGGAAGGCAGTTCCCAGTCAGTGACAGTGACAAGAGGAGGCCACTCATGGAGCCTATCATGGCATGGCACAGCTTCAGTGGCTTGTGGCTCCTCCTCCTGCCATGTAAGGGATGGCCAGTGGCAGTGGCAGGAGGAGGAAGCTAAGCACCAGAGAGGAACCACCAGCCATTGAAGCCATGCTGCCACCATGTTTGGCTTTGCCTTCTGGCTCCTCCCCACATCCTGACATCATGTGTGACATCATAAGCACATCTCCCCACCCCGCAAAAAATCTCCCTTGCAAGTTGGTGTCTCTTGTTCAGGGCAAAGCTGAGGTTACCAGGAAGCTGCAAGATGAATCCTACTGCACCTAATTTCTTCAAAGATGACAATGTTCACTGTAGATCCCATTCAAATAATGCTAATAAAGTTGCAGCCTTTGTTTAATTAGTTGGGGTGAACTTAATTCTGCCACATTCAGGCCCAACAGCCTATCCACTATAACACAGTAGCCCCTGAAAATCATCATGAAACTAGCATAGAAATACCTTGGAAAAAGGCTGCACCTTAGTGGCAGAACACATGCTTAGCATGCAATAAGACTACAGTCCAATCCTCACCCTACCTGGATAAGACTAAGCAAGATTCTTATCTTAAACAATGAAGAGATGCTACTAGTCAGAGTGAGCTGGATGGCGCAAGGGCAGCTTCCCACACTCCCATCTAAGAAATAATTATTGCTATGGAGGTGCAAAATATAGCTGTTTGACCAGTGACTATTGAATATGTCCAGTTTCTAAAATAATGGATCTGTATATACCAGAGAGATAGGACATGCTATACTTTAGGCTTTTAATCTCACAACATTGTGATATATGCTGAACAGCAAAGTAACAAAAATATAGATCTACTCATCTGAATGAATGAAACATATACACTGAAGGTGTAGTAGCCAGTGCCAGATATTGATTGGGGAGAATGTAATGAATTGTATGATCTATAAGACCATAATCTTGCTATTAATTTCCCTTTCAGGTCATAATCACATACAGTTCTGAAAAGCCAAACTAATCACAAAGTGAGTCATCCAATTGAAGTTAAATTATCGAAATTACATACACATTAATGACTTCCAATTACCAAATGAAGAATAATATTCAGTGTTTTAAATACCCCATAACAGCCTCTATAAAGCCCAAGATCTACACATGCTGAGATAGTACAGTTGTACTTACCTGAAACAGAGTTTTCCACTGGTCAAAGGCAGGCAGCAATTGGGGGGGGGGGGGGAGGTTGGGCTCCCATCATGCAGTTTGCATACTCACCAAGCTCAAAGGTATAGGAGTTGAAAAAAATAGTGTTGTTGTTTAGTCGTTTAGTCGTGTCCGACTCTTCGTGACCCCCATGGACACCAGGCACTCCTGTCTTCCACTGCCTCCCACAGTTTGGTCAAACTCATGCTGGTAGCTTCAAGAACACTATCCAACCATCTCGTCCTCTGTCGTCCCCTTCTCCTTGTGCCCTCCATCTTTCCCAACATCAGGGTCTTTTCCAGGGAGTCTTCTCTTATTCCCAGCTCCCCAACAAAGGGAAAATTTGAATGAGAACCTTAACCAAATCCTGCAGCCGGAATAACTAAAGCAGGGCTGCTGACCTTTCCCTGGAAATAAAAAAACTCCGCTTCAGGCAAGTATAACCATACCTTTTCTGATTCCATGTGTAAGGTCAGCAGGATGGGATATAAAGGAGTTAATCTCCCTAGGGCTGGCTGGAGGCTGGAGGGATTTACTGGGGGAGGACATGCTGCAGGATCCTCCTGCAAAATGTAGCATCAGCAAAGGCAAAAGACTCCAGACCTAGGTGGCTTCTCAGCAGATCTCCTGGAGCAGATCATTACAGGAAGAGGCAGCAGAGGTGGCCTCTGAACTGGTGGAGTGTGCTGTTATATGCTGGGGAACGGGGAAATGCTGTGCCTCATAGGCCAGCACTATACAGGCCCTACTCCATCAAGCCACAGCAGTGAGAGAGATCTTATTGACCAGGGTAAGAGGGTGGAAGGAGACAAACAAGGTCTCAATGAGACAGTGTGGTCTGGTTCTACCTATGTACACTTTGAAGACTCTGCACACATCAAATGAACGCCAGGCCTTTTCCAGGAGGCAGACGGGAGATTAACTGAAGGAAGGTAGCATAATCTCCTGTTGGTGATGGAAAATGGAGGACACCTTCAGGATGAAGGATGGATCTGTCCTTAATACTAGCCTGTGGAAGATACATAGCTGCTTGGCTGAAGACAGAGCATTGAGCTCTGAGGTAATAGAGGTAATAGCTACCAGGAATGCCACTTTGAAAGAGTGGAGCCTTAGGAGAACCTTGCTAAGGGGTTCGAAGGGAGGACATTGGAGGGCTGACTAGACCCCCTGGAGGTCCCACAAGGGAAATCTGGGGCAGAGAAGAAAGGAATGGAAAGGAATGGAGTTTGGAGGGAATTGAGGAAAGCGCCATTGCTTGACACTTTAGGGTGGTGGCCTTGATGGCCAAGGGACTTAGCCTTGTCTGCCATGAATTTGCAGATCTATGCCATCTAGCCACTACCAAAGGCAGTATGTCTCTAAATTTCTCCAAATTTCATTGCCAGACAACACAAACATGGCAGTGCTATTGCACTTGTGTCCTACCGGTGGGCTTCCAATAAAGCATATAGTTGGTCATGATGAGCAACAGGATGCTGAACTAGATGGGATTTTGATCTGATCCAGATCAATGTTCATAAGAGTACTGGAAGAAGCAATAGTACAGCCAGCTAGTCACAGCCAATGGTGAAAGCCTTGGAAATTTAGCTAAAATTTCCTTAAACATTTCTTTTCTGTCAAAAGACCCACATTTCAGTCTAAAGTACGAACCCAAAAATGTTGATATAGTGAATCGGTTGGCGGGTGGGTCTAACTACAGAATCACTTCAAAACAAGCACACTTATCATTTATGCTCTTTGATTACTTTTCTGTTTCTCAGCATGCTGCCTCTGGCTGATCAGGAATAAATCCAGGTCATCTGGAATCCCACAGACCTCAAGAGTCAGACCTCCTGCTGGGAAATCACCATGTTTACATAGCCTCAAGACTCCATGTGCAGATGGAATCCAAATGCTTCAGAAGGCAATGGGAAATGACTCTTGTCTCCAACCTGAATTTTTTTTCTAGTCAATTGCACTTTATGTTTCCCGTGAAATACTACTATGCAGCTGTAAGCAGACACCCCCAAACTTGTGCCTTCCAGGTGTTTTGGACAACACTTCAGCCCTAGCCAAGGTTCATAAAATTTGGATTCCAACAAGATCTGGGGAGCGCC
>NC_139680.1:45939045-46024045 GCF_964106915.1 Podarcis gaigeae | reverse complement strand
GTTTCTGAAGTGACTCAAAATATCTGCATTTCTAACCAACATTTTCTATGTGTTGCTAAGAATTAGTTATCATTGCATTACTTCTGAAGATTACTTTGCAATTGCAAAGCTTGCCTGTGCTGATGAAATTCCATCCATTAGGGTATATAAGCTTCCTGATTTTGCACGCCTTAAACGAGTTATTCATATCAGCATCTTTGCATTTCTAAAAATAACATTGTTAAATAAAAACTATGTCACAGAGTCAAACCAAATCTGTGCCTGAGCCATAAACCTTGTTCAGAAAGGCAGAACAAGAATTGAAGAAAAGAGAGTTCACTGCAAATATCAATGATTTCCATGGGACCAACTCCCATATAGTAAGGATTGAATAGGATTTCAACCTTGGTTGCTTTGAACATGAACCAGAAGAGAATCCCAGGGGGAAGAGGGAAGGGAAGTAACTCATTCTGATCATTAAAATCAGAAGTCCAGAAGGGTCTTTTGTGGGCAATGAGGACTGCCCTCATTACCTCCAACCCTAGAGAGGCTATATCTTCGTTAGTAGGGATTGTAAATTATACTGTAAAGCACATTATATGAATTCCAAGTCATTCCCTGGCATCTCCAGTTGCAATGATCTCAACACATAGAATGGCTAGAAAAGGATCTCACTGTCTGAAACCACGGGGAAGCTCCTGTCAGTGTAGATAATAATGGATTAGGTAGACCAATGGTTTGATGCAAGGTGCATTCCGACATGAGGAAAATTGCATTAGTTTTCCTGGTTATAATGTTGGTGCTTCTGTTGCATTTTCTAATGTTCCATTTGCACTGCAGTACCTGTTGGGTTATGGAATTGGGGCTTTTGGAGCACTGGCATGTTGCACTAAATTTCATTTGCATGAATAGGCATAGTGTCTCACAACAATGAATGTAATTGGACAATGTCACTACTTCCCATCCTTTCTGCACATGTATGCTTCTGTTCTCCCATGAGACCACCACAAAAACAGCAGGAAAGAACTGTATGCCAGTTTACTGCCCCAAATTTGATCACTTTACTCCTTTAATTTTCCAGGTTAAGGAGGCTGTAAATTGATTTTTTTTTCTAGATCAAATAATATGGAAATGAGTGCTAAACATGAGTCATATTCCATTATATTTCTAGAAGTGGATTTTATGTTGTGTGGAAGCTCAAATATAATGAAGGAATTAACAGTCAGGGAAATGGAATAAACTGCTGTTTGAATGCAGCCTAAGTATTAGGCAGCTTAGCATGTATACAGAGATTTGGACAAACCATATTTCTTAGGAAGCCATTACAGAAAATGATAGAGTGAAGAGAAAGCAAAAATCTCTAGGACTGGCAATCCTCCTGCATTAGTTTGGACTTCTTTGCCCACATTAAGGCAAATAAATACTTACTGCAATTAAATGCTGAACTAATTTGGAATTTCTAAAAACACATTCAAAATGAATAACTGAGTGCGACTAGTGGTTGCAGTCAACACAGCACTTCGGAGATCATTCCCTCAGCACAGGCATTTTTGCTTGCCAATGGAAAAATCTCCCATCTCTCTCCCCCCCCCCCGCCCCCACATACTGTTCTAAGGGTTCTCCTAACCCTCTGGAGCAAATTGAGTGGGCACAGGGTGGGGGAGAGAAGAAAGTCCCATTGCTGTATTGAAAGTCTTTGCATTGTCCTCTGCCAGCACAACAATTTAGTTGACTAGGGCCCTAGTTTTTAAAAACAAAATGTGTGAATTAGATTCTACTACTTCCTCAGAGATTAAGAATTCCAAAAAGCAAGGGGGCAAGAGAGCCTTGGTCAAAGCAAGACCCATCCATTCATATGTGGAATTATTTATTGTTATGCAAAGCCATCCCATTACTCAGAAATAAGTATTTCTGGGCCAGATTCAACTTGTGCTAGCAGAATCCAGTGCAACAATTCGGCTAATACAACAGGACTTTCGCCTTTCTTCTCCCCCCCACATGACCCCTGCACTTACTTTCCCTAAGCCTGTTTGGGAGGGTTAGAAAAACCCACAGAACATGGTGAAGGGTGTCAAGAGACATGATCTAGCAAGCAGAAACACTTGTGCTGACAGAACTATCATTTTAGGTTGACCTTGAATTCAGTGTTCAGTGAGGCTTGCTTCTAGGTAAACATGCATAACATTCTATACACATTTACAGTGGTACCTCGGGTTAAGTACTTAATTCATTCCGGAGGTCCGTTCTTAACCTGAAACTGTTCTTAACCTGAAGCACCACTTTAGATAATGGGGCCTCCTGCTGCCGCCGCGCCGCCGGAGCACGGTTTCTGTTCTTATCCTGAAGCAAAGTTCTTAACCTGAAGAACTATTTCTGGGTTAGCGGAGTCTGTAACCTGAAGCGTATGTAACCTGAAGTGTATGTAACCCGAGGTACCACTGTACTGACATCAGTGAGACTTCACTTACTTCTGAATAACTATGCATAGGATTTGACCATTTGCTAGTTGTCTCTGTATGGCTGCAACCATTTACTCACTTGCCTGAACTCAGTGGGGCTTACTTCTAAGCAGACATCCACAAGAATGCCCTGCATATTTGTTATCATAATTGTGTGTAGATGCACCACAAATTTTACATAACAGAATCAGAACTGTAGAGTTGGAAGGGACCCCGAGGGTCATCTACTCCAACTTCCTGAAATACGGGAATCTCAACTAAAGCATCCAGGACAGATGGTCATCCAAATTCGGCTTATAAACCTCCAAGTAACCGCTTTCTGAGGGAGTCCGTTCCACTGTCAAACAGCACTTACCCTCACAAAGTTCTCCCTAATGTTTAGCTAGAATCTCCTTGTAACTTGGTTCAGACCCTACTCTCCAGAGCATGAGGAAAAAAGCTTGCTTCATCATCCATGTGACAGCCCTTTAGATATCGGAAGATGACTATTATATCTCCTCACAGTCTCCTCTTTTCCAGGCTAAACATACTGAACTCCCTCAAACATTTCTCATAAGGCTTGGTTTCCAGGCTCTTGATCATCTTGGTCACCATCCACTGCACATTCCAGCTTGTCAATGTTCTTCTGAAATTGTGGCACACATAATTGGACACAGCACTCCACATGTAGTCTGACCAAGGCAGACTATAACATCCCTTGATCTGGACACTAGATTTCTGCATTAGCTTTACTTCCTGCTGCATCACACTGTTGACTGCTGTTAAGCTTGTGGTCTACTAAGTCCCCTAGATCCTTTCCCCATGTATTACTCGCAAGCCTGTTGGCCCCCATCTTATATTTGTGCTGCTGGTTATTCCTGCCTAAGTGTAGAACCTTGCATTTGTCCCTATTGAAATTTATTTTGTTAGTTTTGGCTCAGTTCTCCAATCTGTTAAGGTAATTTTGAATTCCACTTCTGTCTTCTGAAGCACTAGCTACCTCTCGCTGTTTGGTGTCATCTGCAAATTTGATGAGCATGCCTTCAATTCCTTCATCCAAGTCTTCTATAAAGATATTGAACAACAACAGGCCCAGAACCCTATAGCACCCAACTTGTCACTTTTCCAGGATGCTAGGGAACCACTGATGAGCACATGTTGGACTGAGCCAGTCAACCAACCACAAACCCACCTAACAATAACCTAATCCTGCCCACATTTTACCAGCTTCTCCACAGGAAAATCATGGGGGGCTTTGTCAAAAGCCTTACTGAAATGTCCGGTTTTATCAAATGTATTCATTTGTGGAGAAGAGAGAGATTTGTTGTATTGATTTTTTTGTCCAAAGTACATAATATATAGTTTTTGTATTAAAAAACTTAGCAAACAGCATTTTTTGACAGCACTACTGTCAGAATACTTTTCGCTTATGCAATCTCCTGTATGCTCTGGGTTGTTGATTTCCCCCTCCTCCTCCGTCAAGAAGTCCTCCTGTCCCAAGGGTTGTTTGCAACTTTATTTTCTCTCTTCAGCATGTATTTATGAGGAACCTTTCTGTATCTTACTTTATGCAGAGGTCATACGCAGAATGAATGATTTCAGCATATTATGTGCTTTAGCATAACCTTCAGCTTATAACAGGAGCAAATGCTTAGCCCCAAGTTCCTTCCAGGGTTTGTGCTACAAAAAAAGATTGTAGTGAACTCAAGTTGTTGAATATGGAGTGGGGGAAAGGGCTTAGGTGTCAGAGAAATGCTAATACGTGGCCAAATGGTCAAAAAGTGAATTACATTATGGCAACAACAGAGAACGTCTTCAGTCCTACAGACATACACAAAAAAGAGGAAGACTGGACTCACTGTGATGGATTTTTAAAATGTAGGAAAGAGAGGGGGGTTTTTTGCTATTGTCCTGAGGCTGACAGCTGAGAAACTGGATGAATCTGAAAATATGTTTCCTCCAGCCCAATCACTGGAAGGTGACTCTAACCTGAACCTACCATGATTTTATCTAATCTACTATACCTGAATCACAGTTGGACACAAGCATTGGTTAATACTTTGCTTCCTTTTTTATATCATAGAACTGTTGATTAATGACCCTTTAATGCCAACACTATGGGACGTCCTCTGGGATTTTAAAAATGTTTAGAAACATTGTTTTGTTTTTAGATTTTTGTGGTGTTTGTGGCCTTAAGTTCTATTAGCTGTATGCTCTTCATGTGGCTCATAAACAGCTTTTGTGGGGGGATTGACATTGAAAAGCAGTATGTAAATTATTACATAAACAAACAAACTTGAAAGGCACCTTGAAGTCAGCTGGCAAGGCAGGTTTCAATCTCTACAAGAACATGGTTTCAGATAAGGCGTGTATTCTAAGAATGCCTATAGTTGCACCCCATTGATTGCTCAAGCATCTTGCCCAAGAAGAGGACAAGCATCCTTATTTTGCATCCTTATTTTGTGAATTCCAGTTAATATACAAGGAGAGCTCATTCCTGTAGAACAGTGGTTCTCAACCCAGATGTTGTTGGACTACAACTCCCATCATCCCTGACCACTGGTCATGCTGGCTAGGAATGATGAGAGTTGTAGTCCAACAACATCTGGGGACCCACAGGTTAAGAACCACTGCTGTAGAATGATAATGGGCTGCAGCAGGATAATCAGGAGAAAGTGCATAATTTTTTTCTGTTTCTACATTGTCCCAGAAATACAATCCATTTTCAGACAGTTTCCAGAAAATGCAACAAGATAAACATTGCCCATTTTTTATATGGTGAACAAGAGCTAAGGTAAGGATGGAACTGGATGTGGCTGGAGATCCAAATGCTGCATCATTGTACATCCTCTTCACTGCCTCGTGATATGTTGTGAAACAAAGTATATCACAACTCACGCTTTGATTTGCCTCACCCTTCAAAGCAAGCACCAACCAAGGGAATGGGATGGAGAGGGAGATTAAGCTCTGTTGCCTTTGGTACCAGGTGTCATGTAAAAATGAGTGCCATGACTTACTTTTCCTCCTCCATTTCCTTTGCCTTTTGTATGTTTCCTGATTGTGAGCCTGAGGGCAGGGATTGTCTTCTTCTCATTGATACTGGAAGCCTGAAGAGTGGAATAAAGTAGCCAGTCAAAACAATCATGGTGCAGTGATATTATTTCACCTCAACCACCCCATGGGCTTGGAGGATGACATGGAGGGGGAGGAAGTATGACTTGAGAAGCTATTGGTCCTTTACTCCAAGACTCTCCATTCTAGAAGAGGTGGCTCTGCAGGACTCTTCACACTTGGAGCCCACACTCACAGGGCAGTCCTCACAAGCCCTACACCATGGGTAGGCAAACTAAGGCCTGGGGGCCGGACCTGGCCCAATCGCCTTCTAAATCCAGCCCGCAGATGGTCCAGGAATCAGCTTGTTTTTACATAAGTAGAATGTGCCCTTTTATTTCAATGCATCTCTGGGTTATTTGTGGGGCTTGCCTGGTGTTTTTACATGAGTAGAATGTGTGCTTTTATTTAAAATGCATCTCTAGGTTATTTGTGGAATTTGTTCATCCCCCCCAAAAAATAAATATAGTCTGGCCCCCCACGAGGTCTGAGGGACAGTGGACTAGCCCCCTGCTAAAAAAGTTTGCTGACCCCTGTGGAACTGGCCAACAGCCCTTTGAGAACAAAAACAGAGGACCAATAGCAGGATTTGACTGGTCAGCCTTCAGAAGGCCACTGCACCTTGCTGGGACAACTCTCCTGAATGACAATATTCCAGCCAGTGCTTTCTAGAATCCTGACAGAGCCTGCCTTGCCTGTCATGACTTTGCCCTACTGAAACATATCTCTTCTGCAGTCAGCTTTCCCTGTGAACCCTGAACTGTGACAGGAGAGGACAAGGCTCCATCTACCCAGGAACATCTGCTACCATCACAGGACAATGACTTACCTGGCCTCACAGGCACAAGCAACTAAAGTCATACTTCACAGGCTTTTGTGTGTGTGGTGTTTTAAAGAGTGTTGAACTGTGGGACTATCACAGCGGTAGCTTTGTGTTTGCATGCAGAAATCTCTTTCTGAATCCTGAAGTGTTGTTTAAAAAAATAGATTTCTCAGAGGCATGCAGATGACGTTAAATATTTCTACACTTCACAGTGAATTGCTCATTCACCTGAGTGTTTAACTATGTCAATGTGTTCAACATTATCATATTTAATTGAATAGTTCAACAAGATAATATGCCAGTGCACATATCATTGTGAGGAATCTTTCAATGCATTATTGGCTGACAATAGATAAGGCAACCCTCAAACAAAACACAAGGGACTTAGCATGTAAAAAATTATATACATGAGCAAAAATGAAATGCATAAAGAGTTTCCTAAAGGCTGATTACATATTAGGCATTTCACATCTCATCTCCCTTTATGAAAAGGGGTGGGAGGGGGGAGGAAGCAGGAAAAGATGCCATGGAAAGATAAAACATCTGGCAGCTCCAAATATGAGAAAACATTGCATCCAAACCTTAGGTTTAGGGCCAATTCCAACTTAATACGCAGCTCTGTATTCCACAGGAATGGGGGCACCAATTTAGACTGATGGCACTGCTTCCCTGTAGTATTTACCTGTCCCCGCTCCCAATATGCTTTGCTAGGTTGCCTGATTAAACACTCATATTATTGATTCATTCACCCAGATTTTGAGAAGTGTTTTCTACAGATTAGTCAGCATCTGCCAAACCTCAGTGTTCTTAATTTCTGATTTATTTATTTTTTAAAAAATGTACAATAAGGGTGTGCTCGGTTTTTGGTGAGCAGTTTTTAAAGGACAGAAAAACAGATACCTATTTTTCTTGTATATTCCAAGAATAATCTAAATACAAACCAAAATGATGACAAAAATGGTAATAAAACCGGCAGTGTATATGCAATGGAATTGACTGGCAACTATGTCCTTATAACGCTTTCAAACTTATATAATATTGGGCTTCCTGTGAGAAAACAAAAGCTAGGCCATACATTATTTGGACAAATGGGGCAGGATGGTGGTGGGTAAGTCTTTCAAAAAATTGTTGTTGCCCTTAGTTTGCATTGCATTATGGATCCAATTTCAAATTCTACTTCTCATTTTGATTTGACCTCATGACAGGCAAAAGAAAAAAAACATGTTAATTAACTTACTGATATAAGACATGTCAATAGACACAGGCTTTAAGGGGACGTTCGAAAATTTATGGAAAATAGGACTACAGTGGTTATTGTGGCATAACTTTATGCGGGAAAGATCTAGTTCCTCAGATGTAATGGAGGTGTTGGATGATGTTATATATACACATGAGGGAGCAGGGACATTCTTGTTCAAAGTAAGATTAAGAAATAACAGGACATACAGTGGTACCTCTGGTTACGAACTTAATTCGTTCCAGAGGTCCGTTCTTAACCTGAAACCATTCTTAACCTGAGGTACCACTTTAGCTAATGGGGCCTCCTGCTGCCACCGTGCCGCGGGCACGTGATTTCTGTTCTCATCCTGAGGTAAAGTTCTTAACCCAAGGTACTACTTCCGGGTTAGCGGAGTCTGTAACGTGAAGTGTTTGTAACCCGAGGTACCACTGTATATTGAAAGTAGAGATACCCTATATTAATCCATATTAACAAGATTTACAGAAGAATCCTAACCCTTAGATCTGCTGGCTAAAAGGGGTTAGGGCAGAGTAGAAGTAAGTGGCTGAAGAAAACCAAGGGAATGTTTTGATTATGAGCTCTGAGGAACATACCAATGTTGCCAGACCTCTCATCCTCTGCAAATTTTTAATCAGCTTTGCCGTTGCTTTGCACCTCAGAGGGCTGTATTAGAGAGTGGATCCTCTGTTTGCTGCCTGGAAGTTTAAGTGAAACATATATGAGTTGGTGGGATATGTGTATGTTCTATTCTGAAATGTTGAAACATTTGCATTTGGAAAGAAAACACATTTTTCAACCTCACTGTTCATTTGTAGATGTAATTTGAACGTGCCTGACTATATATGCATTTACTTAAAATTGCACCATCTGCATGTGTACATATAGGTTTTCAATTTACATGAACACAGATGTAATCAATGGACATATTTGGGAAAACAGAATCAAAACAGAGCCACATATGCAATAAATGAAGGCTACGTACATATGGTTGCACTGGTGTATAGCCCAACAATGTTACACATTGGCATGGATTGCTTGGAAGGGATGGGGTTCATTTTTCACTGCAAAGATTGGTATTTCACCTTTCACAGTGAAATCATAATCTTTTCTTCTCTCTTGGCAAAGGGGGAGGGGTGTCAACCTGCAGATGGTGTCCTCTAAAGTGGCTGCAAAGACACGTTAAGCAAAGCAACCCCCAGGAATATCCAGAGTGCAGTCTTCCCTTTTTTAGTCACCAAGATGTGGGGTGGATTGCCTCCTTTAAAGTGGCAAAATGGTCTTTCCATGGGCTGACAGTTACTTCACAAAAAGCACTGCTCTGTTTTGGCTGAGCATTGGAAGCATGAAGCACTACGCCTCCATGCAATTGTGTTGCATTCATTCTTTTACATCACAGGTGGAAACCTCTGCCCCACTGGCAAAATTACATCCACTAGGGTTCCTAATTTAGCCCATGAGGCTTTTCCCTCCCACCCCCAACCAAGAAGAAGAAAAAGAGTTTGGATTTGATATCCCGCTTTATCACTCCCCTTCAGGAGTCTCAAAGCGGCTAACATTCTCCTTTTCCTTCCTCCTCCACAACAAACACTCTTGTTGGAGCCAGCCATCACAAGTGGCACTTCTTTAGGGTAAAATAAAGACGCAGAAAGCCAGTAATATTTCCATGATAAGAGAGAGCAGCCCCTCTGTCTGCCCTTCTCTGATTTATTCTCCTTTGTTCTCACCAGCCGCATGGCCATTTGCCAATCTCATGTTACCTCATCCGGTCGAGCTTTTATTGCCCCTTTACCATATAAGGTAATCATTGCCCAGAGGAATGTCAGGGGGCACCCTGCAGTATTTACAAGCCTCTGCCTTGGCTTTATGACTCCCACATGCCCTCTTTCTTTATTTTATTAATCAGAGTCATAAATGTCCGTTCCAATACGATTATATTGAGTGCGATAAGCGACTCTTGTGAAACCGGAAGCGGGCCGCGGACTGGAGAACCATGCAGTACACATAGAAATTAAAGAAGGAATACATTGTATACAGCAACACAAAATAATGCAAATAACTACTATAATGATCACTAAAATCAATAAATTTCGAAGCCAACTTCCATCCGGAAGCCAAGAATATAACCATGCCCATGGATCAACGGAAGGAGGGGGGGCAAACGGATTGTGGGCTACCATAGTTTCCATATGGTCGATCGTCTCAGATATGCTGACATTATTATCAGGAATAAACATACAACAATGAGAATGAACAAGTGCACAAACTCCTCCTTTTGAGGCTAAAATCACATCTAAAGTATAACGATTCTGTAAAACCACTTCTCTCATTGCGGACACCTCCTGGTTGAGTTCCTTCAAAGCTTTTATGGGATCATTGAATAATCCTTCAGTCCAATTTGCTAGCCGATGGAGGTCCCTATAGTTCATTGCTGCACCCACTGAGGGCAGCAAGGCCCGAGAGATCTGGGTACCGATATATTGATTTATGGGTGAATTAACCTCCCGACGATTTCGTAGTCTAAGAGAATATGGTAACTTATCAACCTTATACAACAACGGAACCACGATACCTAAGGTACATGTGCCTGTGAGGTTTCGAGGAATGGCTTTGTATGCTTTTTTGCCACAAAGCAACCATAACTCTCTTTGGAGTAAATAGCTGATATTACTACTCTGTTGGGACCAATTAAAGGCTTCAGTAAATAAGGAACTGATATGAAATTGCTCATCTGCGGCATTTGCTAAGCCAGGAATAGAAGAATTCAGACTCCAATTTGCATGGTAGGTTTCTTTCCTAATTTTTAGCCATGCACTCGTGTCACTCCTACAGCACTGAGATTGGTCACTGTATGTTCCTGTAAGAGAACAAGAGCTATTAAAAGTGAATTTCAATGTATATTGACAGTTTGGATATATGCCCCATGATTCTTTCCCCTCTCTAATTTTCTATTCCTTTGGCCCAAGCAAACGGGGGCAGGCTCATGGAGGGTTAATTGTACTGGAGGCCAAAAGGTTTGCTTAGGGGATATAATATTTGTAAATCGAAAAGATCCATTGACAGGCACACCATGAAGCATTATGCCTGAATGGCTGGCAAAAGGGGGCATGTGCATACATAACCAACATTTAGAAGCATGCAATAAACTAGTAAACTAGTAAACTTAATCATATCTTGTACAAAAATATTATTCCTCCATATCTTATGATAATTTTCTCCCCTAAAAGTCTTATTCAACAACACAGTTCTTCTAGTTCGAGAGTGGCTGAGCCGTGGAAACTGCCAGCCTGAGTAGGATTCTGACGACTGCGGCTTGCCAGCTAATAAGGTGAAATATGGTGGTTTCAACTGGACTAGGTCGTCTGCTTCTCTTCCTTGTATAACGGTGCAGCAAAGGATGGCAAGGCAAATGGTTAGGAAGGCGCTTCCACGGTTGAAGATGCTCGCCATGGCCGCACGCATCGAGCTGGAACCCACAAAGGCCTGTCCTCTACGTCCACTGCCGCGTATCCTCGTCCCCACGTAATCAGCGGGACAGGTCCATGCCATGCGGGATCAGGCAAGCGTCGGTACACCACCAAGGGGCGAGGGAGTGCCTCCTCCTTCCTAAAATGCAATTCCGCGGGCGTATGGGTCCTATTATGTGGATATAAAAGATGGTTAAGGACAAAAAGAACTTGGTGGACTGCCGAAGGGATGTCTGCTGTTGGTATACTTCGGCTACCAAGCTGTTTAAGCAATAGTGTTTTGAACGTCAGGTGCGCTTTTTCCACTATCGCTTGCCCTGTGGAGTTAAAGGGTATACCATGTTAAGATGAATGTATTGCCAAAAATGTTGTTTTTGTTTCAAACATTACAGATTGTGGACAAGACGGAGTGCTTCCGGAAGTGGCAGAGAGACATCTCTAAATTTGTCTGGCAGGGCAAAAAGCCCAGAATTAAGTTTAAGATATTAACTGATGCGAAAGAAAGAGGGGGCTTTGCCCTGCCAGACTTAAAGTTGTACTATGAAGCCGCAGCTTTCTGCTGGCTAAAAGACTGGCTACTTCTCGAAGACACTGATGTACTGGACTTGGAAGGTTTTAATAATGCTTTTGGTTGGCATGCATACTTATGGTATGATAAGGTTAAGAGCAATAAGGCCTTTAAGAACCATATTGTCAGGAAAGAAGTATTTAATGTCTGGACAAAATACAAAGACTTATTGGAAAATAAAACTCCGAGGTGGCTTTCACCTCTGGAAGCTAAGGCCCGAAAAAGACCCAATATGGAGGCCAAATGGCCAAAATATTGGGAAATGGTGACACCTATAAAATCAGCCAAAGCAATTTGCACGGCAGCATTTGTGATCAATAAATGCTGCTGTTCAGTCTGTGAAAAAGGCAAATAAATTGATGCAACATCAAAACCACTCAAAGCCATAGCAGGTGAACGTCCTTTAATAACAATGTCTGATGTGGATTCAATTACTGAATAAATGTTCTTTGGAGGGGTATGTGGTAAATGTAACCATTCTATAATGCAGATAGTCTTCTTCTTGTCCGTCTGAGCATATAAAATTCCTGTTGGCAACAATGGTGTAGCAAACACTGCCAGATGCAGCTGGTGTTCAGCACCTCTAGGTGGCGCATGCAGAAAGGTTTCGATGCTTCATCCATAAAATGCTGACAAAGTGTAGGGGAGTTCCGCATGCCTTGAGGCAGGACAACCCACTGATATTGCTGGGTGGGTTGAGAATTGTTATATACTGGCAATGTAAAAGCAAACTGTTCCCTGTCTGCTGGTGCCATTGGGATGAAGACAGTTCAATGTGGCCGAAAGTCAATTGTTCAGACATAAGCTGTTCAGAAACAAATTGGTGCTGCTACTGCTGATTTTTCTTTTGGTAGATGCTGTTCTACCCACCCTGGGGTATCGGTGATCCTGGTTTGCCACACTGGAAATATGTTGTATCGGTGGCTACAGGCTGGTTTTTATTCAGCGCTGCTGTTAACAGATGAGCTGCTGTACCTACAGACTGACAAATGCGAAGCATGACTGCTGTGTCTGTGGCACGATTGTGTATTATCGGTCTTAACGCAACCTTACAGTCCTCATTTGTATTTTCAAAGGCCAATTGTTTGCTAATTATTTGTTTGGCTTCAGGATTTTCAATTTGTCTACTCACTGCTGTAAGCAGCCTACCCAGGAAGGAGGAATATGATTCTCTAGGTTCTTGTCTGATTGAACCCCACCTAGACTGGATACTGGTGGGTTCTGGGATTTTTCTCATTGCTTGTTGAGCAGCAAGAGCAGTATCCCTCAATAAGATCTGCAGCAGTGTGGCTTGCACTGAAGCCTGAGCAAAGGGCCCATGCCCCATCATAGCATCCATCACATCTGCGAGGGTAGGATTAGGATTATTCCCTCTTGCTTGTTGCAGTAAAGCAGGAGCATAAGCACGACAGGCGATTTCCCATTCATGGGCAAACAATACACCTGCTGATGGGGATAACACTGTACGTGCCAAAAGCTTGATGTCATCTGGCACCAAAGGCTGGGCTAATGTAGCTTCCAAAAGAGCTTGTGTAAATGGAGCTTGCAGTCCATTTGTCCTAACTGACAATTGAAGCTCTTTCAAGATTTTAAAGTCAAAAGGTTGGTGCTGGGCTTGAGTTCCTGCTGGAGCACCAGCAGGGGGCACAATAACAGGGAATGCCATGGTATCCTGTGATAAGGAACAGGCAAGTACTGCACGTTGAAAAGGGGTAGCCTGTTCTGCCGCTGAAAGAGTAGGGTCATTTCCAGCCAGACCACTGTATTTTTGCAGGATTGGGTCCTCTGGTGAGGCACTGTAATCTGGAGGTTTGGGGTCTGGGGCTGCTGGCAAAACAAGTGCTGGAACACATGGCAGAACAGCAGGCTGAATTAAAGAAGCTGAAGGTTGGGTTGGCAATGCAGCCATGGAGATATTTTTTGGTGATAAAGAACCCATAGCATATCGAATTTTACACCAAGCATTTAAAATTCGAATTCCTATGCTGGGATGTCCATGAAAATGAGTCCCGATTGTATCCCAGTGTTTTATTTCCCATTTTGCATCCAAAGGGAACCAGGGACAATGTTCATCGATGGTCAGAATGAGCTGTATCAAATCACCCTCTGGAACTTCCAATTTGTTGGAGGAGAGGAGAAATTTTAAATCTCTTAAAAATTTCTGTTGCGGAGATGACAGGGAGCTGCCCATATTTCTAAAATCAATATAAAAGGGATCAAACTCACCGGGATCTTTTTTTAAAGATGTAAAAGCGCTTTGAAATCCTTGCCGGACGTGGTGAGCCGATGATATCCACTGCTTGGATCGAAAATCCTCTCACAGTGCCTTTTAAAATCCTCTTAGTCTGCCTCAGACTGTTTCCTTTAAGTTGCTTCTCACGGTTCTCTTTGAAGTCTGTCTCACACTGCTTTCTTTTAAGTTTTCCTCTTCTTTTAATTGAGCCTCAGAGAGGGCACCACTTGTTGGAGCCAGCCATCACAAGTGGCACTTCTTTAGGGTAAAATATAGACGCAGAAAGCCAGTAATATTTCCATGATAAGAGAGAGCAGCCCCTCTGTCTGCCCTTCTCTGATTTATTCTCCTTTGTTCTCACCAGCCGCATGGCCGTTTGCCAATCTCATGTTACCTCATCCTGTCGAGCTTTTATTGCCCCTTTACCATATAAGGTAATCATTGCTCAGAGGAATGTCAGGGGGGACCCTGCAGTATTTACAAGCCTCTGCCTTGGCTTTATGACTCCCACACACTCTGTGAGGTGAGTGAGGCTGAGAGACTTCAGAGAAGTGTGACTGGCCCAAGGTCACCCAGCAGCTGGATGTGGAGGAGCGGAGACGCGAACCCGGTTCCCCAGATTACGAGAGTACTGCTCTTAACCACTACACCACACTGGTTCTCCACTACAAGCATACTTGTCACTCATCTGATGCCCCAGTTGTTCCTTTGCAAGTCTGGCTTGCGTTTGGTGCTATATGACTTTGGTGCTGAATGCAAGCTTGGGCCAGAGTCAGATCCATCCAGTGTCACATGATGTCAGATGACTGAGAGGTGCATGCTCTACCCACCTGTAAAATGGGCCCCACAGAATGTTGGCCACAACTTGATCCAGCCCACTGGCCAAAACTAATTATCAAGCCCAGATTTACAGTACATACACACCTGCAAATAAAAAAAGTTAATTCACAAGCAAGAATCTCATATGCATTAGCAAGATACTGATGTAATGAATGTTTAGGTGCCTGGCAGAGTGAACAGTGAGATAGCATAGGGATGTCAAAGGAACACCAACCCCAGATTAAACACTCAAAAAAGTCCACTACATATGTGTTGACTCCCTATACCTATCTTTCCAATATAATTTACATCCAAGATCCATTGAGAGAGAAAGTCAAAATGCTCGTCTTAAAATGGAATTTTAATCCTTCCCTTATAACCTGCCCAATACCACCGATTGGTTCAACCTGATTATAGCTGCATACTGCCATAAAATAGAACCTTTCTAGAAAGGAGAGCACTGAATTATACATTGTCTGTTGTGTTTACTAACATAGGCACGGCAGTCTCACACACAAGTGCCTAGAAAATACTTTTCCCTTTCTGACATTAGTATCTTTTGACAGTCCGTGATCATAAGATCACTTCAAAACTGGATAGCATGGAGGCAATTTTCATTGCCCAGTTCTTATATTCTGTAATCAAGTGATGTAAGATTAGGAGCTAGGAGCCTCTCTTCTCCAGCAAAGCAGTGCTCCATCGTAATTTAAGTAAAAAGAAAAACCAAATGAGAGAAATCCAGTGTTTTAAAAATGTCTATATATTCCAGCTTTCCCCTAAAATAATGCTTAAAGTGGCTTACAAAACAATGACCTCAATAGAATAAATGCAATAAGCAAACCATAGTGCTACAGTGTAAACAAACCACAATGACTACCAGAATAAACAAAAATATCCTTGTATAATATGAAAAAAGATATTAATGCTTCTGTTATAGACCTTTATTTCTGCATCTGAAGGCTAAAAACTCCAATTTTCGGAAAGGTGTGAAAAGAACCCCCCCCCCAATATATATATATATACAGTGGCCCACACTGTAAGTGGGACAGTCATCTTAGTTTTAAAAAGGATAGGTTTTGCCTTCTTTAAAAACAGACACACACTTAAAAGGTTAGGCAGTTGTTGTAGTTAAACACGGATAGGGATTTATGGCTTTGGCATAACCTATCATGTGAAATGGCACCTAAGACCATCTTGGAAACAGCTAACAGGCTACTCATTTGTGAATTAGTCTTAGATATTCTTTGGCGCCACTCTAACCCACTCATCCACAATAGTGGCAATAATAGGAAAGGGAGAAAGACAAATATTAATACAATAATACCAGCTTTTGCTGATATATGGAATCTAACCTTCTGAAGTGTTTTGTTTTCCTGGTTATTCCTTGCTCAGGATCTGTTTCTCCAGGAGAGATAGCCTAGGGCTATGTACGCAGCCCTTAGTCTTAGTCCTTTAAAAAGTTGCATTCATTCATAAATTAATGGAATCACTAGATGTTTGCTGCTTCAGACAAACTCATCTGGGAGACAGTAAAATCAGCATAGCATTTCTGCAATTTAATGCCCCACAAAAGGAACCAAGTCCATCTCTTATAATGTTTGTTATCCAGACTACTTTCTGCTAGGCTGAGAGGAGCCATAACCCATCTTGCTGAATGGTTCCTGGGAGCATTTGAGAGGGACAACTCACAGGTATGTTTGTGCTCCGTTGGCTGTTCTGATGCTCCCATTAATTTGCTGCACAAATTCAAACTAGATTAACATTGGTTGTGCAAACTTCTCCTCTATTTGTGGCTTAAGTACCAACAAGGTGCCACTAGAGCATTAGCACAAGCTGAATTTCATGGTAAAAACTACGGATCCAGGTGTGAATGTACACTTATGGTTAATATTTAATGAAGGGTTCTTAATGACACTCTCTCTGTCGCTATCTTGTGATTGCCTTTGCCAGGCAAACTTTCCTAATCTGTGCTTTTGCTTACCTTTATTCTTCCAGCAGTCCAGAAGCCGATATGCTAATAAGAACTACGAAGCATTTTTCCTTAACAATGTAAACCCCATAGGCTTATAGGTGTGTCAAGTCTTGCATGTTGGCAACACACGCCACATTTTATAGCAAAACCCCCAAAAACCTCCAGACACAGAAATTAGTATGAAAAAAGCAAAAGGACTTGTCTCTCAGTTTGCTTCTCACTCACCACTCTGGTCATTCTCAGATTGTTATCTAACCAGACAATTTTTGTGAAGTCTAATTTTCAAGGCTACGCAACTAGCTAGATTTTCGCAAATTCCAATGGAGATGATTTGACAGCCTGAGACACCTCATGGAAACTGATGAAGATATTAAATCTAAACTTTATCCCTTCCTTGGCTTTGTTCTATTATTCCAGTTCTGACTTCTTTCTCATATAGATCTACAAAGTAATTTCATTTGAATGGATATTGGAGTATTTCCACACACACCTTAATAAGAATAGGGGCTATTTTTAGTTCTCATTTCATGGCACTCCCTGGTTCTTGGTCTAGCCCTAAAAAGTACTTCAGAATGCTGGTGGCTTGTAAATATCATGTTTGATTCATCCCATTGTTGTTATTTTTGTTAGTGTGACCCAAAAAAGCATGCCATGCATAGCAGTCTGTTAGGGTGAACCTGCTCCTATATCTTCTAACGGTCGTGTAAAAGATGGAAGTATTGGAACAGCTCCTAGGACCCTGACACGACCCACCACTCAGGACTGGTCCAACCATTAGGAAGAGTGAGACTAGGAGGCAACTTTTGAGCCCCCTAGCCATTGTTTGTTAGAGGACAGAGCGGTGTGCCACACATATTCCTGCTCTGCATCCCTTAGGCAAGCTGCCCGTCCTCTACAGTGGTGAAGAGCATTGTCCCATCACCAGAATTGAAGCACTGGTTTCCAGTCAGCTTCTGTACATGCAATGGAAGGGGTGCCTCTCGTCCTTCGCTTCAGACAGCAAAGTGTCTTGCGCTGGCCATGCTACTGTCGGTGACTTTCTTCTCTTTCTTTTCTCTAAATTCTGTATGCTTATCCATCACTGATACCTTCCAAATTTTCGTCACTGCTTCCTTCATTTCCTTCACTGCTGGTGACCTATTTTTCCATTTTTGTGCAACAAGTATGCAAGCAACTACTATTGCATTTCATGTTAGTACTTTGTGTTTTGTGGGCCTAAATACCCTAACAAAATTTGGGGGGGATCCAATGGTATAGTCTTACTTATGTTACCTTTCCCAAGATTTTAATTATTGGACAGGTCTACCAAGTATGTTCCATATCTGCATTCTGATGTCCACAGCTCCAGCCTGTTACAGAATGTGTAAACTTTGCTCAATGTGAGTGGAGTCATATACCATTGATAGGACAATTTGTAATGTTTTTCTCTAACACAAAGAGATTGTGCTGTTTTGTGAGTAAAAAAAAAAACAACAACCCAAAATCATTATTGTTCAGAAATTGGTCTATTATTTTTACTCACTTTTCCTTAAAGATTGTACCCAAATGTAATTTCAAAGTAGTCAGGATATATGCTCTCCCCAGGGATCATTACCTATCTTTAGGCACCAGGCAAAAATTTCTTTTCTGTCATGCCTTTGGCCTTTAATTATCTGTGGTCTCCTTCAGTGAGTGGGATGTCTTGGTCCTGCCTTTTTTATGAACATGAATGTGTTTTTAGCTTCTACTCTCTTTTAGTTTTATGCTGGCTTTAATGTATTGTGTTCTTCTTCTTTTTTTGTAAGTCGCTTTGTGCTACTTTTTGTTTTTTTTAAAGGACTAATAATTTTATACACCACAGGCCTTTCTCCTTCCATTTCTCTTCCTGTTCATTTCACTTCATTCATCAAATCAATATTAATGCTTTCTGTTTTGTTTTTAAGAGTATTTTTACCATTAAGATTGTAACATGTCTGATGCTTCGCAGTTTAAGAATTCTACAAGACCATATTTTCTTATACATCTTTGTCTGTGCAGATGCTTCAGTTAAAATGCAAATGTCATATATTTAGCATGCAAATGAAGTGACATAAATATAATACTTGAAATCTGCATGCTATCTTAAAAAGTAATTGCAGCCTTGAATAAGAATCCAAGAAGTTAGGATTGTCTGAAGATTCCATATTCTTTTAATGACTGCTTGAGTCCATATCTTTGTCTAAGTGCTGCATGTATATTTGGGAAGAGCCATTCTCAACTTAAGGGCATCTTTTCCCTGCATTCTTCTTCCGTCTGCTTTTGCAGGGCACAGATTACAGTCCTAATGTAAACAGGGGAAATCTGACTCTCTGGGCCACAGATCCATCTTTCTGTCTGCCAGCTACATTCCGAAAATACACAAGAATTATCTAATTCTCCATTGTTAACTGCAACAGAACAAATCATGCTGAAAAACAGGGGATGTGTGCTCAGTAATAACAGTGAGAAAAGCACACCCTGTTATGGGTAAGCTTTAACAAGCTGGAAATCATAATCGGCAGTGTTCTGCATGCAAACCAAGGCAGAGCAGCAAAGGTGAGCTTTTCTACATAATTGTGCAATCTGGTGATGACCTTGACATATTTGCATGGAGGGATGTCTTAAAAGCCACAATTGATTCACAAAGATAGAACACCTTCATTCCTAAAATGACTCTTTTCTTCAAATCATTCTAAAATTTTGTGAAGCACAAGTTGTTGCTGCTTTTTTTACATCCTCAATAAAGCGGACAAGATAAGCAGGCTAAGATGAATAATTGTACCATTTCAGGTGGGGGAAAACCCTAAAGGTGTCATTTGATAACACCTATTCCTACTCAGAATAGGCACATTGAAGTTAATAAGCATGGTTAACTTAGGATCATTAGATTCAGGTAGGTAGCCGTGTTGGTATGACACAGTCGAAATATATATATATATATAAATTTAAAAAATTGTCCAGTAGCACCTTAGAGACCAAATAAGTTTGTTCTTGGTATAAGCTTTCGTGTGCATGCACACTTCTTCAGATACACTGAAACAGAAGTCACCAGACCCTTATATACAGTGGGAGGGTGGGGTGGGGTTTTTCTCAGGAGGGTAGTAGGAGATGGGTGATTGATTCAATGGGTACGGTAAACAGGGTCATTAGTTTGAATGGGTCTACTCTGAGTATTGAATACCAGCATTGAATACCACCACGGGAAATGTGTTCCTGTTAAGTCTTCTCAACTTCTCAGTGGCTTTTGATACCATCTGTCATGATATCCTTCTGGAGCGGCTGTCCAAGTTAGAGGTGGGTGGCACTGCTTTGTGATGGTTCTGATCCTACTTGGATGGTTGTTTCCAGAGGGTGATGCTTTGTTGGCCTCATGGAGCCTGCAGTACAGGGTCTTTGGGGTTCTGAGTATTTAACCGCTAAGTGGGGTCATCCAGAGTTTAGGAGTATGATGTCAGCAATATGCTGATGAGACACAGCTCTACATATGCATGTTTGGCTAATTAAGTGGTCTTTTAAACTGGGGGGGGTGTTGTTTTTGTTTGTTATTTTGGCATATGTTTTTGTGTTTTCATGTTGTAAACCATCATGTGTTTTTCAGATGAGGGCGGCATAGAAATTTAATAAAGAATAATAATACATTTCCCATGTTAACACTCATTCCAGAGTTGGCTCGGTAGACAAAGATAGACCTACAGGCAGTGATGGATTTGTCATTGCACCACATACTTCCCGGGCCCTTTAGCATAAAAGATCATGTACCCATTGCAGATTGCTGATATGTCTCCCATTCCCTAGACTCGTTAGATTGCCTATGACTTGTTCAGCTCCTCCATTGTAGATTGCTATTCATATGGATGTTAACTTCAAAGCATTCATATTGTTTCTATGGCTTATTAGGTTTGTTTTGAAGTATGTTGCATTCAAATATTTATGTACATGCTTAGCTTCAAACACGTGATTAATTTTTTTAAGAATCATGTAATTAAAATTATCATTTTAGGCCCAACCATTTCCAGAAGAACACAGGAATAATGCTGTTTGAATACTTAAGAGCTTCACAAGGTGACAATGTAATCCTATGCATGCTTTTCCAGAAGCAAGATGCACAACCTTCAATTGAACTTTCTCTGGTTATAAAGAATTGGGGTTGACAGACCAAGGGAAAGTGTAGGTTCATTGAAGCTAAGTACTAAGCAAGCACAATATTACACATATTACAACAGTGAGATGGTAGAAAGTAGCTTCTAATGTGGTACAGAAGTTAAGCCTGTGTGCGTTAGCTTTGAAATGACTCATGCCTCAACATGCCTAATAATTGTAAATGTCTTTTTTAATGTTGGAAGTCAAAGGTATTTAGAAGTGCAATTTCAATGGGTCTTCAGTGTGCATAGATAAATCTCCACAATCCAAATATTTCAGATCAACTGGAATGTGGATTCAGCTGAAATATCCCTTGTTTTAAACAAGTCTGTATTGCAACCCATACTGGAACAAGGGATGCAATGAATATTTGTGTTTTTCACTTTCACTGAAAGGGAACACACTTTGGCATCAACAAAGCAGTACTTCGATACAGCAACATATTTACAGAAGGTTGCTGAAAATCTGTAGGCAAAAACCAAGATGCAACTTGTACAAGATGTTGTGGACCCTATGAAACAGAAACTTAAGCTAGACTGCCATGAGCAATATAGCAAGGTCCCTGGTCTTATAAAAGCATCAGAGCACATTCATGCTAACAGGTAAACAACTTTTTCGGGGGAAACCCTACCTCTACAAAGATAAAAAATAAAATATGTATATTTGGTTTTTTTTCTGGATAAATATCTCTAATAGCGACACTTTCCAGCATGGCATAAATGCTCTAGGTTTCCTACATCCCTGATTAGGATTCATACAAAATAAACATTGCTCATTTTATTAAGCTAATCATTACACTGAATTACTTAAGGTAATGCTTGCTTTCACTCCGAAAGCTCATTTACTCAGAAGCAACCCAATGACTTCAGTTGCACATCTGCGTGCCTAGTGTCAGTGATCCTCATCAGTGACCTCAGTGCTAGTGATACAATTCAATTATCAGTATAATATTCCAAAAAAATAAATAAATGGAAAACACACTTTTTACTTTGACACTTGAAACGGTGACACATCATCTTTGCGGAATGTGGCAGGGAAAGAAGGGAGCTGTGATCTTTAAATAGCTTGGGTTTAGCAAAGAAACAGAAGATGAAACATTTTAAGTAAACATATCCAAGATTAGATAATATATTGCAAATCCCCCCTCCAAAAAGATACTGGAAAGCTATAATTTACTTTCCTTTCTGGTTAAAACTACATGAGAACTGGTTTTCCCCCTCTTTTTTTAACTAATCCAACTCCCCCCTCTTAAAAAAAAATCCTATTGGTGGCTATGCATCCTCCCTCAGTCACACACAATAGCAAATGCTTACAATGAGAATGGCTCCACTGGAGCAATACTAATACATTTGACACAGCTTCCATCCTGTCATTATGCAGAGGAGCTTGTGCTTATCCCTTTTTAAATTGGAGACTCTTTTTAACCAGGAATCCCCAGGATGAAAGTGAACCATTTTCATCGCGGCAAAACAAATCCTTCTCTGGTGAATTTTGTTATTGTTTATTGTTACCAGCATTTTATCAGCACTAAACTGTGTGAAAGCTTCAATTAGTTCTTGATGAATGATCCCATAAAATCATGTCGTTTCATTTCCCCTGCCAGGCAGAATTTTTTTACTGAGTGTTATTAAATGAAATATAATTGGGACAGGATTCAGGAAACGTACAGGCATCATGTTCTCCTTTTTGGGTTGGAACAGTAGAGTGAATACTGAGTATATCTAGTGTTAGGTTTTATTGTCAGTATTCTTCTTATTTAGGCAAACAGCTCTTTGTTGCACAATGAAACATGCTCTGTAAGTCTCAGATAATTATTTATAACTATGACACTGGGTGGATACAGACATGCAGTAGTCATTTGAAGTCATGCCATCAGCATCTGGACAGGAGAGTAAGTAAACGCTAGCTTTTATCTCTTTTTTCCAATCAGTAATGCGGGATATGGCAAAAATTGCCTTTCTACCTGGTCTGATGCTACAAGGGGCCAGTTCAGCACAGTGGTTACTTACATGCTAGAACTCTATAGCACTGCTGAAGAAATCCCCTTGTGCAATTGAAAGTGAAATTAAAATTATGGTTCTACTGCTGAGATGGAGAACCTGTGCCCCCCCCCCCCCCCAGACATTGTTGGGCTCCATCTTCCATCATCACTAACCATCAGCCATAATCAGCATGGCCAGTGGTTCCCCATGCCTGATCTACATGGAACTTGGCACTGCTATGGAGAATATGACACTGTTCTACAATCCACATCCCACTAGCTAGCAAGACCTTCTTTTTTTTACACAGAAGTAAATACCATTGAATTCAATTCAGCTTAGAATCACAGAATCGTAACATTATACAATCAGAAAATTGTAGAGTTGGAAGGTACACCCAGGGGCATCTAGTCCAACTCCCTGAAATGCTTACTCATTAGGAAATGTGCTCTGGGTTACATGGTCCATGAATGAAGAGAAGGTGGGGAAAGGAGGGGGTGAAAAAAAGATGCTACACTGCAAAACTAGTCAAAGTGGGCTTAGCTGAAAGGGGAACAAAGGGTGAAGCCACCCAGGAGGAATTACCTTCTGTGGGGATGAGATGGAGGGGAAGGACCAAGAGGGAAGGCAGTTTAGTTAGTTTAGTGACAACAAAATGTCTCAAAGCCATTTACAATAAAAAGTACAATACCCAAAGTACACAAACATGAGAAAAAACATCATCAGAGTAACAGCATCCAATTATTTATGCTGTAATTGTGATGTTTAGCTTATTTTTGCTGGTTTGTTAATAGTGTTTTATAGATTGCTACTGCTTTATTGATTATTTTTTAACTGTATTATATGACATGCTGTAACTGTGTTGTTCTATTATGTTACTCATTGTTTGTAGGCAGCTTTGGGATTCATTTAAATGGAAAGTGACATAGAAATACAATAAATTGCTTGATATCCAAACCATGAGAAATCGGGGGTGTCAGGTGGACATCCATAGGATGAGCATTCCATAAATGAGGAGCTACTTCATAAAAGACCTGTTCCCTCGCTGCCACCCTCTTGAACTCCCTTGGAGATGGCACTCAGAGAATGACCTCAGATGATGATCCCAGGGTCTGGGCAGGTTCACATGTGGAGAAGCAGTACATATAGGGGTCAATTCATAGCAGGATGCCTGCTGGATCCTGGCAGCCATGTTTTAGAGAAATGCAGTGAATCTGCTCAGGCCTAAATCAAGTGCAGGAGGCAAAGGGATTTCCATAAAGGCACCCTCCCTCCCTGAAACCATTACACAGTTCCTTGGTTGGTGACATTCTCCTGCCTCCTTTCCTTGACAACTACTGGTGAGCACGAAGGAGTTTCATAATGGTTGCTGTCTTAATCAGAGGACTCAGAGCTACTTCAAACCACACTGGAAAACCATTACTAAAATCAGTCCTGGTCCTATGCGTGGTTTTTCAGGACTACGGTCCATTTCTGTGTTCAGTAGTAATCACTCTCAAGTAAGTCCACAGGAGTGCAGCCTGAGTGACTCATTTCCTGTCACCTGGCAGCACTCTTTTGAATTCCTCATTTGCTTTAAAATTTTATTTGATCATCACAATTACACAGTTGCATTTTTAAAAAGTAGAATTAAGTATATTAAATTAAAACAGAGCATGTAATGAAAGAGCATGGGAACAGAAAATGGCTAATTAAAAGGAGAGGTTTGGCTCTGAAGGCTTTACATGGAAAAAGAAAAGGTGTGTGAGTGGTGACTTCCTGCCGACTTAAATTTCTTGCCTGCCCCACCTGAAATCCAATGAGCAATAAATGAAATTTGCCTAGGATAAAACTGTAAAGAAGAGAGGGGGAGAAGGAAGAAGAAGAAAGGAGTTTCTTACATCAGCAAGTGGGAAAAGTCTGACTTCACAGGCAGAGCTGTGTTGGAATCTGGGGTGAAAGTGAGCTAGCAAGTCCAGAAACGAACTATCCAGAGCACAAGATTTGCAGTGGGGCTGAATACGTATCTCTACCTACAACCACCATTCTAGTTCTCAGAAGCAGCAGCTCAGGGCTAGTCTTCTGAGGACAGTCCATGACTGTCCAGTGATAGAAGATATTAACAATCATGCATAATTGTGAAAGCTAGTACGAGCGCCAACATGGCCATAGTGGTTAGAGAGTCGAACTAGGACCTGGCAGACCAGGGTTCTGGTTCCCATTGTCATGAAGCTCACTGGTTGACCTTAGGCCAGTCAGTCTCTCAGCTTAACCTACCTGACAGAATAAAATGGGAAGGAGTAGAAGAACTATTTATGCCACCTTGAGCTCCTTGGAGGCAAGGTGGGATATAAATGTAATCAATCTATCAAATCTGACTAGGGCATTCCATCATATTGTAAGGTATTTTGCCAATATCTTGTATAGGAAACACTGGCTCCATTGAGAACACACAAATTAAGTTATAACAGACCTGTCTGTGGGTGATAGATAATCAAATAATATCCAAATAATCAAATAAGTTTGAAACTCAGAAAATCTTAAATTGCACATTCTTTTCAGAAGCTTCTGAGAGGATCATCTTACACAGCCTCAGTCAAATGAAGGCCTTTCTGTAATTATAAATATATACATAAAATGCATATATATATGCATACACACACACACACACACACACACACACACACACACCAAGTCTTATAGTGCAAGGGTGGGGGAAGTTTGCTGTCTTCCAAGTTTCTGACACACTTGGGGAATATGTCCTCAGAGAATTCATAGTGCTGGTGGGCTCCTGCTTTAAAGAATTTCAGATTGCTGAGGGTGGTGTTTCCCCTTTGAAGAATGCTGCATTTTTAAAAGATGTCTTCCTTTGAAGATATGAATATCTGTGGGGTTTCCCTCCAAAATTCTCATTGTTGGAAAGTCCTCTGTTGAAGGTATTATCAGGTTAGGATGGGGGAGGGGAGCCTAGGAACACTTTTCACCCCTCAGAGGACTGTCGTCTTTTTGAAGATGGATTGAGTAGATATGATTCTGAGTTCTCATAGCTAGAGGGTATGGAGCAGAACTTTGTGGCCACAGACAACTGCAGCATAGCTGTGGAGGAATGAGAGGCATACACAGAGAAAGAAATATTACTTGTGGGAGATGCAATCATCTTCAAGATGACAGAGTAAATTTATTCCACTGGAGGGGGCGGATGAAATAGGTGCTCATCCTCCCCACTTCTCTTTCAAAATCAAATATTCTCCATATATCTAACAGTGCAATCCTTTATGTGTCTACTCGGAAGAAAGTCCTGTTGAGTTCTCCAAAGTAGATTCATATAGGATTGCACTATAACTTCAAAAATAAAATAGTCTTCTCAAGGATCTTCTTCTTAATCTGGTAAAATCCATTTGACAGAGAACTCTTTTCTAACATTGACTCCTCCGTTAATAGGGACGGGGTGTAGCTGAGTGGCACATACCTAACATTCAAAGGATTCAAGGTTCAATCTCTGGCACCTGCAAATGATGTTGGGAAATATTCTTCTCTGAATCCCTGGAAAGCTGTAGACTGGGATAGCCAAGGTGACAACCTCTAAATATTTTGGACTACAACTCACATCAGCCACACATGGCATGAACAAGGTCAATGAGAGTTGTAGTCCATTATCTTCTGGAGGGTACCATGTTGGCCACCCTGGGTGTAGGGCCATGCAAAGATCTCAGGTTCAATCCCTGGCACGTCCAGGCAGGGCTGGGAAATGTTCTAAAATCCTGGATAGTCATTGCCAGTCAATGGTGACAGTAGTGACCTAGATGGACCAGTGGTCTGACTAAGCAGACAGAAATTGCTTACCAGCATACCTGGACATTTAACTTCCTTTCTAGGAGAGCTGGAGACTTACTTTTTTATATATGAAAGCTCAGAGGCTGGAACTTGTGCATAAAGGAGCCCAATGAAGGCCACCAAGGCTGCCAGGTTGGCAACTCCTGTTTTAAAGTCTAGAGACATAACCATATTTAGAACCACATATATGCGCACAGCTAGCCAATATGAGGGGGACACGGGTGGCGCTGTGGACTAAACCACAGAACCTAGGGCTTGCTGATTGGAAGGTCAGCGGTTCAAATCCCCACGACGGGGTGAGCTCCAGTTGCTCGGTCCCAGCTCCTGCCAACCTAGCAGTTCGAAAGCACGTCAAAGTGCAAGTAGATAAATAGGTACTGCTCTGGCAGGAAGGTAAACGGCGTTTCCATGCGCTGCTCTGGTTCGCCAGAAGTGGCTTAGTCATGCTGGCCACATGACCTGGAAGCTGTACGCTGGCTCCCTCGGCCAGTAAAGCGAGATGAGCGCCGCAACCCCAGAGTCAGGGGTCCCTTTACCTTTACCTAGCCAATATGAATTTACTCATCACTATGAATGTCTAAGGGACGCGGGTGGCGCTGTGGGTAAAAGCCTCAGCGCCTAGGGCTTGCCGATCGAAAGGTCGGCGGTTCGAATCCCCGCGGCGGGGTGCGCTCCCATTGCTCGGTCCCAGCGCCTGCCAACCTAGCAGTTCGAAAGCACCCCTGGGTGCAAGTAGATAAATAGGGACCGCTTACTAGCGGGAAGGTAAACGGCGTTTCCGTGTGCAGCTCTGGCTCGCCAGAGCAGCGATGTCACGCTGGCCACGTGACCCGGAAGTGTCTCCGGACAGCGCTGGCCCCTGGCCTCTTAAGTGAGATGGGCGTACAACCCCAGAGTCTGTCAAGACTGGCCCGTACGGGCAGGGGTACCTTTACCTTTACCTTTATGAATGTCTAAAAATCAGAAACACAGAAGCAAGCCACTGTTGATAGCAATGCTGTGATCAATATCTTACATTGTAGTGAAAATCCTCTTGGGCTTAAAACTTTATTTTCTTGCATTTGGTGAGAAGCCCTAGAGAGCAACTCTGTGGGTGAATTACAGCATTAGAAATAAACATTGTGTTCTAGTACAAGGTAGTCCCTCTTAGAAGACATTATGACACATGAAAAACAGAGCAGGTAAACCTTAAAAGCAGTACATTTAGGTTTCTCTACAAAAAAATAGAGAGTAAATGTCTGATATAATGGATGTAATATGAAGAGTTTCCAAAAAAGCATTTTATTTAGGTGTGCATCTGAATAGGACAGAGAATACACATCCCAAAAAGCATTTGATAGTGGGGCAGAAAATGAACACACACAAATAAGTGACTTACTGACTCACTTACAGCGGTACCTAGAAGCCAGAAATTTTCTACCCTTGTTGTATTCCAAAATATATTCATAACTAAAACAGTTTGAAAATTGAACAGCCTCAGAATTTTGCATTTTATCTTCAAAACGTGCATTGCAAAGACTATTAAACACACACACACACACAAACTCCAACAAAGACCAACCCAAGGCATATAAGTATTATAATGGACACTGGAACCAGCTTCATATTGGGAAAAATGTGGGATTGGACATGCAATGTAGATTTACAAACAAGCCATCGATTTAACATAGTTGAAGACATATAGGACTTTTGCCAGATCTCTGCACACTTCCAAGGGGACTCACTGCTGACTACCAAAAGCCACTGTCTATTTGCTGCTCTTAGCCACTACTATCTACTCACCTCCTTTGTCCCTCTGGACCAGAGACCACCAGCAAATAATAAAGTAAGTGGAAGGAATGGTAGCTTCCGCTGCCTGCTCACTCATCTGCCATTTCCAGAGAGTGATATGGACTGGACCCAGAGAACACAAGGCCAACTGGATGGGGGGGCCACCCGAGAGCATCTTGCCTCCAAGCTAGTCCTGTTAATCAGCTGTTTAATATAGCAACAGTTCTGCTGCTCTCCTGGAGTCTGCTGGTGGATGGTTAACAGGAAGGTGTGAAACAACATGAGTAGATGCATGACTGACCCAATTAAGCACACTATACAATATTCCATCTCTCTCCTGGGTCTTGTCGCTGGGGCTGGCTGGGATCCAAGTGTCAGTGTCAACCCTCAGCATTCTCATTCCCTTAGTTTCCAGGTTTGTTTATAGTGGGCACGCTCATATATTCAGAATCCATATGCTTGTGCCAATAACCTGAAGCCAAAGCAATAGTGCCTATTTGCCTTGAAAGAGAAAGCTTTATCTGTTTTAGGATTCTGGAGCAATATTTATTTATTTCTGCATATCTACAGTGCATTCACTTTCACACACTGAACCCATCTGCATAAGCTTTAATGCCCCATCAACACAACCTTTAAGATTTGCAAGCAAGCTGCAGATGCTTCTCTACCTGTAGAATTCCTTTGACCTTTGGAGCCTCGGCCATGTTATTTTTCTTCTTCTCCAAAGCATAGCCATTTATGCATTTGTTCATCTTTCTAGCTCAAAGTACGGAATATGAAGTAGCTCCTGATAATTTCTACTTTTAGCTTAGCACTGCAAAGTCTATTGTTCTAGAGCAGAAATTACATTCCACTTTCCAGCCTCGCCAGAGCTTGCCTAAGTGCTCTGAATCACAACAGATCAAGGGAAGGTGGGTCTGAATATGTAAGCTCCGTAATGCATGGTTAATATTGCTTGATAAAGCCATGCAGACATAATTAAGGAAACATGTCAGATAAAACAAGGTTTGAGAATTTTTTTAAAAATACAAATAAAATAAGAACGAACAACCAAAACTATCTAAACCTAAAGTCAGTGAACTTCCTTTTTCTCTCCAAACATCACTGATTCCGATTGCTGAGGCAGCCTCATGTGTGATTTATGCATAATGATTCCTCCCCCCACCCCACCCCCTACCTGAACAATTTTGCCTTTTTGACTAGTTACTGTTACCACCATTTAATAAGGCAGCTTTCCCTGGGTTTCTAATCGAAAACTTGCTTTTATCTTTCTTCATAAAAGAATTGAAATGGCTTCTTTCAGGTTTCTGTAGCCTCTGGGGAGATAAGGACCCTGCGGTTAACAGGATGAGAGATTTTTGTTTAGAAATTTTTATTTAGACAATGAAAAATGACCTCTGTAAACTCAAAGCTATCTTATTTTGGGGCTTTAGGCTTCTGGCAGATAAATCAATTGGGCCCTTGGGACAGCAAAGGAAAAACCTTTGCAGTAACTATGTCAGGGCAACGCAATAGATTTGTTGTGAGGATGCAGTGGCGCTGAAGGTAGAATGCACTTAAAAATAAATATCATTTTATTTTCTATTAAATATTCAGGATTTGGGTACTAAGCTTTTCAATGGCTGCAAGTAAATATTTCCTTTTTGTGATACAAAGTGGGGAAAGGATGCTGAGTGCTTCTGTGTGTGAGAGATAGAGAAAAAGAGGTCCCAGATGTAAACACATTTTCTTGGAAGTAATCCCATAGATTTTCTTGCCACCAGCTCGAGGCAAACTTACAAATCAGTAAGTTTATCCAAATAAATAAATAAATAACCAAGTTTACTTAGGATCACGTGTGCAATTTCACGTAACACAGATGCATATATGTACATGCGTGTATGAAGAAACATGCATACAGCTAGCCTTGAAGCAGACGGGCCTTTTAAACAAGGAAGTGTTAACACAATTCATGCATTTACTTAGAAACTTGTTCACTGCTTGTTGCTCTTTTGATGGAAAACATTTCTGATGCTCTCTCCTCCTTTTCTCTTCATGAGAGAGAGAGAGACACTAAGCACCAACTTCAGAAACTGCTCATTTTCCTCACAAATGATTTTAATTATGGGGCTAGCTAATAATGTGATTGTCTAAAGTATGCTTTAGCAGGATACCACAACAATTTTCACACCTGTACATAAGCCTAAGAAGCTTTGCGAATCCTCACAGCATGAATTTGCACTGCATGTTTGCTCTCGGGAAGAACAAGTGTTGCACTTTGCTGTGTGCTTCCTACCTGCATTGTGCAGGGTGCAGACCCAAAGTGAAAAGTTATGCGGAAAACAAATTGCAAATCTGACTAGGAAGAAAATGAGAAAGCAGATGCCTAACTAAATGTGCAGTTGTTAGTGATTTTGGCTGGTGAAGAACACCGCACATTGCTAAGAAGCCCCAGTAAAGCCTTATTAAGTCAAAATGAATATTTAAATCATTATGATGCAAATCAATGAAAAGGCAGATAACAAACATGCTATTGGTTTTTGTCTCATGTAACATCTTTTTGGTCCTAGGTAACAAGAGGTAGTCCTACTAAGGAATGAAGCTGAGTCTTTTCTGCTGACAGCAGTGACTTATGAGGCAGATCACCAGAGTGTAAAATATGTCTATTGTTCAGGAATAATAAAGGGTGGGGGCGCAATAGCTTTACCAAATGGCATCAAGAGGGATTGCAAGAAGCATGGTTGCTAGTTCAGCACTATTTAGGCATACAGTGAGCAGCAGGACCAAAATGTATCCTGATAGCATCATGGATGCTGCTAGAAATTCAGCAGCCACATGCCCACACAATGCCTCGTTCTCCTGCCATGCCACAATACCCTCCAATAAGGATGTTAGATTTCCTTTCTATCATGTATCAAGTGGCAGACACCTCCTACAACAGGGGTAGCCCAGTGCTTCTGATCCTTATGGAAGACAGGACATTGCAGCTGACGTTCAGGGTTGGTGGTCGTACGACAGCACACAGAGTATAACAAGGACTGAGAGATTGTAGGGGGCTCATTTAATCTCACTGTAAACAAGTGGTACAGTGACAATAAAGTATTTCTGTTTTTTTATTTCTTATCTCCCCCACCCCTGTGGACAACTTTCACAGGTGGGAAGAACTACCCATCTGCCCCTCATCTGATGTCATAATTATGTCAGGTGAAGGATGCCTCTTGACATTGGCCCGGGAGGGGGGGTATAGTTCAAAGGGCAGGACTTGGGACACTTGCAACGTCTCTGTGCACCACTTTCCTAGCACTAAGCAACTGGCTGATGGTCAGGCATTTGGGAAATGCTTTGCAAGTAAAGTAATGGGCCTGGAAAGCTCCTTTCAGCCAATCCACCCTTATCTGCCCCACACCTGATATCATAGATAATGTCATAAATAAAAATTCTTTCAAAAAGTGTATCATATATATTCTGTGTTTTTCACGTTGCGAACTGAGATCTCTGGATGAAGGGCAGTATACAAATCTAATTTAGAAAATGAAAATGATAATGACAGTGATATATGATGTCAGGTGTAGGACAGGTGGGCATAGCATGTTCAAAGCATCCTTGTGGGTCTAATTCGGTCCATGGGTCAGAAGTTCCTCATTTTTAAAGAACTTACAGACTCCCCCTAAGTCAATGGTGCCTAATGAAGCCATAGATTTTGAAATCTTTTATAAAAGTGAGCACATATCTCTGAAAGACATTGGCACTAGGTCTGAGGACTATGTTTGGATAGTAAGTACAATTATGCAACTGTTTCTGGGACTTCTTATTTTCCACAATTAGTTGCTGTCCTATCATTCTAGTCAATCTGCACATTATGGATCTAAACTTACCTGTTTCTATTTTATTCTTATGTGATTCATTTTATGAGTGATTTTGCAATGGAAAACATGGCATACAATTATTTTAAATAAATTAGATTAATGGCTCTAACACATTTTTCAATAGAAATGTGTGAGGGCTGTTCAGCTGTAATCCCTGCCTGAAGTGGCTTATTCAGACATGGAGAGCTCATTTTCCCTTAACCTGCATGATACCTCTAACTCAAGTTTCAGCCGAAGTAAAATTTAAAGTGATCTCCCAAGCAGGGATGGTGTCCTCCAGTGAAACATCTGAAGAATTTCAACAGACAGCTAAAAGAACTTTGATATGACTGACAAAATTTCTCAGAGGGAAAATGCACATCTGTAGTTGTCGTTCCGTTCCACAGACTGAAATAAATCTAGAGATTCTTCTGAACTGAACAAATCTGAAGTGCCAGGAAAGTTTTAAAAAGAAGATCAGGAAAGAAATTATCAGAGCTATTGTATGCATCACTACTTCTAATCACAAGAAGTCTCCTAAAACAGTGCAAATCCCTATTTAAATGACCAGCGCCTTTACAATTTAATCTTAACTCAAAGAATTGGGAAAATATATCAGGCTTTGGCTTTTCAGAACAGTCTTGTACAATGCTATGTTAGAAGTAAGCGCCTGAGAATGATTACAGGCAGGTTCAAAGAATTCCTAATCCATTCTCCACAAGTCACTGGGGTTGGGGTTTCATTAAATAAAAAAAAAATGCTTATGATAATAATACACACAAAGTACATACCTTCTCCAACATGTATGTTAAAATGTGTGCATTGTGCTGTATACCCATTAAATCCAGAACTGCTTGCTAAATACTTATATTGAAGACAAACCTTTCCCCTTCCCTTTCTACATCTGACTTTCATTTGAAATGTTGCATTTGTCTGTAGTGAGCCCACATGCTGGTTCATGTCCACATAACTCATCCTTTAGTCATAGACTGATGTGACATGGGGTAATAGAAAGTGATACATTGCTTGAATTTAAAGAAACATGGACTATTTCTGGATGTGCTGTGCAGTATGAGATCTGTATCAGATTTGAAACAAAGGTAACCAAGCAAGCAGAGCAAAGAGACATCTATAGCATCCATTAATCTGTATATAGTATGTTTTCTCTTGCCATCTACTTCTATTTGCTTTGTGAAATTTTAAGCTAAGGCACACATGCAGCGGAGCTCTGAGTGCCATTTAGAGGGCTCTTTACTGCATTGCTCTTCCACACAGCAGTAGAGGATCCATCTTTTGTAGGCTAAAACTATTCCATTTTACAACTTAAAAGTATTGACACCAGGACGATATTAATTATAAAATGTATATAACTAAGACTAGAATCGCATGTCTTGCTTTCATAATGGGTTGTCGTTTTCAAAGTGAGACAATAGGCAACCTCTTAATTTTGCTGGGTAGGCAATGGGTAAGCTGACAAGAGTATGAATTAGTTCAACATTTTCCTATCATCATCACATTTTATTTAAAATAAGAGTCCACCAGTGATGAGTTTTAAACATGAATGCTCTAGTGTGTACAAGAGAGGAGGGAAAGTTAGTACTTGAAAATGACACACATTTGCAATGGATCACCATACTTTTTTCTTTTAAAAAATAAAGTGAAACAACATATTGCTATGTCACTAGACACACTTACTTGGTTGTAAGTTTCAAAGAACTCACTGAGACATACTTCCAAGTAAACATGCTTAAGACTGGGTGACAGCTTCTTGAAAGTGCTGCAACTGTCACTACAGTTAAAGCCAAAATCGTATGCCACAATAACGTAAAGGGTGCTAGTCCTGTATTCAGATGAAGTTGTATCTCATTATCTACAATATTAATATCCTGTAGTCTGCATATTAATCTATTAATCTATTCAACTACAAGACCGATTTCTTTACTCTATGTCATATAATCACAACCATATATTCTATGGGTGAATTTATCTCACGCAATGCTATTAATTTTAGTTACAGACTAGAAGAATACATCGCATTTATATTTCTCTAGACTTGAGGCAAAACAGACCTTTTTTTGTTTCATTGTCACTATTGCAAAAAAGTAAATTAGTTTTTTAGCTGTGTTCATCCACTACTTAATGTATACATGGTTCAAGCCTTGGAAGTAAAAGAGTGAATGGAAAAAACCCCAAGGGCAGAGATAAGCAAAGGCTCCAGGGAACTGTGACTTGGGAGCAAGACCCCTGTAAATGTGTTATCTTCCTGGCCTTGTTCAAGCTGATGAAATGGGCATAGAGTGAGCTAAAACTTAGGCAAAATCCTGTTATAAATTATTCCACAGCCCACATTAATGATAACAACCCTGCCCTTGCCTCACCTACAGTGACATGAGCTAGGAACAGTAGAGGGAGTTGGGGATGTTTAGCCTAGAAAAGAAGAGACAGAGAGGAGATATGATAGCCATCTTCAAATATTTAAAGGGCTGTCATGTGCAAGATGGAGAAAGCTTGTTTTCTCTTGCTCTGGAGGCTAGGAGCAATGGATTCAAGTTACAGGAAAGGAGATTTCGACTAAACTTCAGGAAGAACTTTCTGACATTAACAGCTGTGGAACAGACTCCCTAAGGAGGTTATGAAATCTCCTTCTTTGGAGATTATTGTGTACTGAGTTGAACAGGATCCAAAATGCAGCAGTCTGATTGGTCCTAGAACAATCGGATTCAGAATGCAGCAGTCTGATTGGTCCTAGAACAATGCAGCAGTATGATTGGTCCGCAGGAGCCACCCAATCCAGCTCCAGGTGGAAGATAAGATAAGATAATACTTTATTCGGCTATAAACCCACAAGGGCTCCAGGTGGAAGTGAATCTGCAACCTGATTGGCCTACAGGAGAATCCCGGAATTAGCCAATCACGTGCAGCCCATTGTGTAAATAATGTATATAAAGCAGATATTGTGGGGGAACTTCCATTCCTCCTAACCGCTATGAGGTGAATAAAGAGCATGAAATCCACTCTCGACTCCAAGTATATTTCAGAGATTTTTAAGCAGATGTTGGATGGCCATTTGTCATGGATGCTTTAGCTGAGATTCCAGCATTGCAGGGGGGTTGGACTAGATGACCATCGGCATCCCTTCAAACTCTTCGGTGTGATGACTCTACGTTAAGGACTTACAGAAAGTATATTATGTGTCTCTGCTTATGCTTTAGTACAGTCAGTTGTGCAGCTCCTTGATCAAACAACCTTCAGGATTGCCTTGGAAGTTACCCAGAACGTGAGGGCTTCTTTAGGAATTATACACTAAAGGACACATGTAGAGCTACTGCATTAGGCCAGCGGCCCACGTGGTCCAGCATTGTGTTCCCACAACTCTCCTGCTATTTACAGGAAGCAGAGAGTAGGAATAAAACTCAGGTACCTAAAAAAATAAAATAAATTTCCACATCTTTCTGAGCTGTAGATGATGTAGGTAAAAAGCTTTTCGTTTTCATGCGGTTTAATAAAAGGTTCTCCCTCAGTGAACATGCAAATTCTGAGCAGAAAATTGAAACTCATGATAATTAAGTTCAGCTCTAATTTCTGTATTAATAAAGAGAACAAGATCTGTACACATATACAGATTACATAAATTGTTTCCCTTTTTAAAAAATAGTGTTTCATGGTAGTTTTTGTGAATATTAATTAATTATGATATATACTGGGGAAAATGTCGCTGTTGAGCCGAGCTGTGTGTGGGTTTCTTTTTTAAGGCATTAAAAAGAAAGTAACAGTGCAAGTAAGAATATATGTGGTTGTCATTTCCCAATCTTTTTAAAATGCAGATATCTACAGTGTCAAAACAATAAATATAAAATGCAACATGACCTGTGAATGAGAAGTGTGAAAAAAGCTGAACAAAATGAAAGCATGAGTGAAACATGCATCAAGAGACGCAGATACCTAAATATATAAATATCACAGAGCAAATAGCGTCCTTCCACATCCAGACAGTCATGAAAATAATAATGTGCTAGTTCTTTCAGGATCCAAGGAGCTAGTGAAGTTGGCAATGCTTTCAGCCTAAAAGGCATCCTGGAAATCTGTTGGGAGATTGGGAGCTGGCAAGGTGCAGAAACATGGTGTCAACCCACAGTGGTGTAATGAAGACAGACAAAAGAAATACTCCCCAAGAGGAAGATTGGGAAGGATTACATGCCATGTTTCCCAACCAGTCCAGTTTTAGCAATAATAAAAAGGGAAATTACTTCGTACTATGTTTCAAGATTGTTTAAAATTTACAGTGCACTCCTATGTATTCAATTAGCTTTGACTCTGAATAGATGCATTGAAATTTAATGGAGGTAAGTTAGTCATGAACATTAATTTCAATGAGTCTACACTGAATAAGTTGAATATCCCCAGGCTTTATATGCATGCAGCCTCTTCAGTCCTCTGTGTAACCAAACCAGGAAGCTGCAACCATAGTTTCCTGCGAGAACGACAACATATGGTTAATTGCTTCCCAATTACAAATCACACCAGGATTTGTAAGCCAACTTACAAAACATGACTCCGTGTCCATACTTTCCTGGTTCATGTGCAATGGGGACCTATGGTTCATCACTTGCAGACGCACGCTGCCGAGGCATCCTCTAGCTTGTTAAAAGCCAGGTTTTGATCCCACAAACATGGCCAGTCAACAATTTAGCATCAGTCATTGCTGCCAGTGTTTTCTCCTCACGACCATGTCTCAAACAACTATCAAGCAATGGTCAAAACGTTACGACTTCTGCAATGTCCCTGGTTTATGACCAGAAAATAATTTAGCATCAATACTGTTTTTGTTTTTGTCTTTTCTGGGTTTCTTTTCCCCTCATTAAATATGTAAAAGATTTTTTTAATCAACATGGGTTGTTGAAGAAACCAAAGCCTTGCTAATTAAATTGAAATTTATTGTATTGTATAGTGTGGCAGATTTATAGTATGAAGAAAGAACTTGGCTTAGGCATATAATTTCAAGATGCAGGAAGACACAAGGTTTGATTCAAAGGTGCTATGTGAAAGTAGAAATGAACTCTTCTCTCTTCTCTCCTTCCTTTCTTCCTGTATTAACCATTTAATTACTCACTTCCTGGCTAGAGACAAAACATAAGTTTGAATCCAAATTTGCATTAGTGGAAGGGTGCTTGTGCAGCAGGGCTTTCTTGTCTCTTCCTCCCACTGTAACACCCTGTATCCCTGAAACTATCTTGCTGCCCTCAGGTGCAATGGAGGACTCTGCTTTTGTAAATAGACCGGGGTGGGGGGCACCATCTTGTCCTTCACCTCATATAGCAAAATGCCTTCCTCTCCTTCTGAAGATTCCTAGTGGATTTTGCTTTTTGGGAAAGAAGGTGCATTCCAAAACCTTGGCAATATCAACACACTATTTTGTAGAGGGAAATGTTTTGAAAATGAACTTCTAGAGCAGAATCTACAAAACTGAAGGGTAGGCTAGTGTATGTTTGTTAGATTTCAAACAGAGGCACCAGGATTATATTTTTTTATTTTACTACATAGGGGGACTGGATAACTCTTGATGCTGACAGAACACTTTGTGTATTATTTACCAACAACAAGGGAGACTCTGTCAAGCCAGAATTCACAAGAGCAAGAGTTGACTGAATTCATGGCATAGTGTGGGAAAATTACCTCAGCACAAGTCTACATTGCTGATTGTTCCTTATGCTGACATTTCTGATGCCCTGAAAGTTGCTGTGTTCACATCCTCTGCTCCTAGTGTCAAAGAACACTCTCAATCTTCACATGCCAAGATGAGGAAAACCTACTGCAATGCCCAAAAGACCCAGCTCCTGTCAAATATATTCATTTAACACTAGCAGTCTGGGTTGTGGAACTGGAGTGTTAGGAGGGGAGGAAAAGGCAACAGCTTTGGAACAAAAGCCTCTACTGTCACTTCCCCAAGTACACACACACACACACACACACACACACACACACACACACAAACACCACTGTGATTTTAACAAGGTTTTTATTAAATCATGTAATACCACAGAATTAAAATGCTGCAAGTCAGTTGCTGAATAAAAATATGCATGGTCATACCTTGGATAAACTACTCATCTTTGCATACAGACTGCTCTTGAGGAGATCAGTGTCATTTTGAGTTATCATTCAAGTGTTAATTTGCTACATTCAAGTTGTTATGTTTTACTGGCATAAGTATAAGAGGCGATATATACTTGTTTGAGTCAAGTCCTCTCAGTTCCCCTGCCCCTTGTATATTTTTCCTCCCACCCACAATTCCCAATGCATGCAATCGCATCCAACAATAAAAGGTGTGTGTGTGTGTGCGCGTGTGTGCGCGTGTGCGGGTGCACGGCAATTACATCCAACAATAAAAGGTAGCTGTGTGTGTGTGTGTGTGTGTGTGTGTGTGTATGCATATGTAAGTGCAGCCTGATTCTTAAGCTGCTGTGATAGCTGAAGTGGCTTTGAAGCCCCCAAATGCCTCTTGTCATAAATTTCGAGAAAGAAAACTGCACTGGCTTTAGGGGGACAAACAACTCCACATGCCAGAAATAGCTACACCCTTGACAAAAGCTGCACATACATTTATTATTTGTGCTTTTCAGCAAAATGTATTTAGGTTGCGAGTGACGTTTATTTCGAGTGAACTGAAGTATCTTTTATGTCAAACACTTCTGCAGCCAAAAAATGGTGGTGATACTTCAGTACCTATTTGCTTCTTATAGGCTACTTGTAGAAAAACTTACGGAAATGGCAGACAATTTCACAAGGCCTCCCAGACTTTCTAAAACAAAATGATGTGAATTCTATTCAGTCAGATGTGTTTCTCTCATCCAGTTTGCTGCGTATTTTTGCCCAGACCCCCAAAAGGCTTGACGTTGGAAATGGTATCAATGTTTCATGCTGCTTTGTGGCTTTATTTTATTTTTGCTATCTTTTTTTTTTATAATATTTTTTATTAGTTTTATATAGTACAGAAAAAAGAATAAAGAACGTGTTATAAAAGCCAAAAAGAAAAGTTACAAATTTTTCTTACCCTTTTTTCCAAATCTGTTGGACTTCCCCACATCTTCCCAACCCTGCATTCTCTGTGATACATAACGTCTGCAATTTGTTAACTTATTTCAATACTTATTGTATCTTCCTTTTTATCATGTTACCCAATTTCAAATGCATTTTAACCCAAATCATGTACATTTTCATTTTAACACAATAAAGTTGTTTCATTATTCTATCTCTGGCTCCTTGTGCCTTAATTTCCATTTCTTGAATTTAACATTACTGAAGCTAGAATTTCCTAAAAGGTGCATTTTTTAACATTCATACAACTTATAATGTTTTTCCAAATAGTCTTTAAATTTTCTCCAATCTTCCTCAAATGTTTCTTCTCCCAAGTCTCGGATTCTGCCAGTCATTTCGGCCAGTTCCATATAATCCATCAACTGCGTGTGCCATTCCCTATTTTATTTTTGCTATCTTATAGATCAACATCATATGCCATTCTCAGAAAAAATTCTCCCAATTATTATTTTCCCCACAGGTGCTAAAGGCACATTTGTTTGACTTGCTTAATTCTTTAGTAGCACCTGAACAATGGTTGCGCCTATCCATTCACAGACAGAAGCACAAAGGCTTTGCATTCTGAATGTCCCAGGAACAACTTACAGTATCTCCAGGAAATACTTCAGTCTGAAACTGGAGAGCTGCGGTCAGTCAGAGGGCAGCAAGGATAGGCAGCTCATGATCCCTCAGAAGTTGTTGGACTACGAGTCCAACTATCTCTGTCCATTGGCCCTGCTGGTTGGGTATGATGGGAGTTCAACAACATCAGGAAGGCCACAAGGTTCACCATCCCAGGTACAAACAATATTGTGCTAGATGAACTAATGATCTGTTTTAAGTCTCAGGTTCAACCCCTGGCATCTTCAGAAATGGCTTAAAAAGACTTCTCTCTAAAAACACTGTATAGTTGTTATATACCAGCCAGCGTGGACAAAACTGAGGTAGATCAACCAATTAGTGGTATGACTCAGCATAAAATACCTTCCTGTGCGCGACTTTTTGAAAGAAAAAGAAAAAAAATCACTCAGCAATATTGCCTGGCTAAAGCATCTTCCCCTCCACATCCCCTAAAGGGAAACAAAGACAAAGATTCATACTACAGTGGTACCTCGGGTTATATACGCTTCAGGTTAAAGACTCTGCTAACCCAGAAATAGTGCTTCAGGTTAAGAACTTTGCTTCAGGATGAGAACAGAAATTGGGCTCCGGCGGCACGGCAGCACCAGGAGGCCCCATTACCTAAAGTGGTGCTTCAGGTTAAGAACAGTTTCAGGTTAAGTACAGACCTCAGGAACGAATTAAGTACTTAACCTGAGGTACCACTGTATATATTTATGCTTTTTTGACAAGAATTTCCACATACATAGCCATCATCTCTGAACTAGTTTTGATGCTTTTCAATATACAGTGCAAATTTGGTATTTATCTAATTGCCGTGTAAACTGAGGAGAATTATCAGAGAACCAGAGCTTTGGGGCTGTTCCTTAAAAATGAACAGCTTATGGCTTAGGTACAGGCTTCCCTCCAGCAGAACTTTGTTAACTAGATGCTCCCACAGGTGGAAGGAGAGCAGTTTTGGAGATTCCTGCTTCCCCTTACACTGCTTCACATCCTGCCCAATCTGCTTTGAAGAACCTGTGGATATTATGGAATAGCATGAGAGGTGGTAATGATGACAGAAAAAAGGAAAAACCCAAAAAATTACCTCCCCTCTTCTACCATCAAGATTCTCCAGTGGATCCAAGTCGCTACCATAGATTATTTTTAATTAAATCAAGATTGCTAAAACCACATAGTGAAAATGTCCCTGTGGCTTTAATTTCCTACTAATTATCCTTAAGGATGAAGTCCTACGAAATATTATCCTTAAGGATGATGTTTAGGAAAATAACCATTAGTTGAATGTCTCCCACAGTTTTAAGTTCCTAGAAATACTTTGGCATGTGGTCCAAACATACTTCTTTACATTCTGGAAAATGTTTGAAAGATAGGTTGACCCAGATCACCACCAGCTATGATCTCTGTACTCTTCCTTCCCCTGAAGTGAACTGAAAAATCTCATCATTTTTATTTAACCCCCCCCCCCTAAAAAACAAAACCAAACCTACAATATAAAGGCATATGAATCAACCCACAGAAAGAGAATGGTGGCCAATGATGTTTTAAGGATCATGGAGGAATTTCAGCAAATGCAGTTATCTTGGTGTGCATTCATTATCCAACAAGAAAAACAATAGCTTCCTCTCTCATACACACACACCATTTGAATATGATTGCTACCTTCTCTCTCTCCGCCCCCCTCAGGGCTCCTGACCCTTTAACAGCTGTATCTTAAGGCAGCAATGTGCATCACTGCCTCTCTATGAAGAGACAAACCTCCTTAGCCGTATTTTTGCCTGTTATCCAGCTGTGAAGCAACACAGAGCTCTTCCATTAAAATGGTGATAGTTCTACAAGTAGAACAGGCTTTTCTTGTGTATCTGTGCTTTGTCTTCTCCAGCATTATTTTACCATCCAGGAACATAGGGGAAGAAAACCCAATACTGTATAAAAATGCACACTCAATGCATACAAATTCAGCCGTGGCACAGTTGGAAAACTAAATCTTCTGACGGGGGAGGGAGGAGGAAGCAAAGCGGTGTGACAGATGGAAAGGTCTCAATGGATGAATGGTACTACCACAAATAAGTAGCAAGCAGCCAGAGGGAATCAAATAATGATTACAGAAGAAAAATGGTGGAGGGGGGTGGAGAGAGAGAAGGGTTTCCTCAGACAAAAAATTCTTGTTTAACAACGTTGGTTGCAATGATATGCATTTAATTATATAACCTCCCCCCAAAATGCACACACACCCCGACACACACACACAGAGCCAGAGAGAGAGAGAGAGAGAGAGAGAGAGAGAGAGAGAGAGAGAGAGAGCGCAATGAATAAGATAGCTGACAAGTGAGGCTGTGTGGACAATATAAAAAGCTCAACATGTCCTTGGAGGGAAGGGAATGTAGTCCACAATTTGTACTGGCATGCCCCCAAACCTGAACAGATTACTTTCTGACGATCAATATCTGTAACCACCAGAGGCCTGTTGCAAAGTTGGGAGGAGGGAGGGTGGAATCAGCTTCCAAGAGACCAGGTCCCAAGCTTACATTTTATTTTTGCCACTGGGTGCTGAAGTAAGAGTTTTGGACAAGGCTCATTTTTCATCTCTTTATGAGCCTGTGGATTGAATATGAAGTTTGCTGACATGTTCCAAGGGCTTCACTTGGCAGGATTCCTGTCCCACATACAAAACGCTGCTCCTATCTAGCCCAATCTTACATCCGGGCCTTTGCCACCAGCTGCCTGATAAATAAGCCCCATTATATAGGGTGTTCATATGACCATTCTCTCCCATGCACATTTACCTATAGGGGAGAAATGTAATTAAAAAACAAACAAACTATTTTGCTTCACGTATTTATTTACCCCACCCCTTCCAGACTGCTTCATTTTAGCCACAAAAAGGTTCTTAATACAAAATGCAAAACGATGAGCAGTTGCATGTATATAGGAGGTGAACATTTTGCAGGTGATCTACAGTTTCCATTCTTGATTGCAGTAATAGGTCTTAAGAGAAATATAATTGAAGGCTTTCCCCAATGGTATAATTCAACCGCAATAAGAACTAAAACCCCTCTGACTGCTGTTATTGCTGCTTCCATTCTTCTAAGTCTCCAACTATCCTCTGCAATTGGGTTTTTCTTATTGCAATCCCACCTTTTCAGTTTTTCCCATTTTAGCCTAATTTGCTTTTCTGTCTTACCACAGTTCATTATTCAATCAGTGAAAAGTGGGAACGGTTTTGAAGATGTACTGATGACATTTCTCCTTTCTCATTTCATTTTCCTGAAACTAGCTAGCCCATCAGGAAGGAAAACAAGATGGAAAGCAACAGAAAATCTAAGTAGCTTTTTAAGAAACAGAACAAGGAAGGAAAAAAAGCAAGAAAGAAAGAAAGGGGGGAGGGAGCCTGTATTATTAATAGGGAACTCTAGGATGATGGATGAAAAGAACAACAATATCCTTTAATCATAAAGCACTAACATTCCAGCAGTGCTAGTAAGTGAGTGAAGCAATGAAACCATTTGAGACTTAAACAGATGAATTAGGAAGGGTTCCACTGTGGATTCCTGGACCAATTTCAAGGCAGTAGCCTGATTAACTAATGCATAAAAAGCAAGTGATTCTTCCAATCAATAAGCTTTTATGTAAGCATATTTGCGTTATAACATTTAAACACATGAGACAAGTGAAGAACCGGGGATTCCACAAACTGGCTAACAATACAGAAGCATTTCCTAGAGTCTGGCCATTTCCCATATACACACAAATACTTTCCCCCCTTCAAATGTATTCTTTATAGTCTGAATGTTCTGTCTTTAAGTACTGATATGCTAGCAGGTCACAAAAATTGCTTGTGACAATTCTTTAAAAAAAATGTTCAAAATTATATTACTTTTCATAAGAATAATCTCACAGTGAAAACTACAGATACATGTAGTATTATACTTTGTTTCTAATGGGGAAAAACTTTCAACTATAAATGAATCAGAGCCTTAATTTCAGAAGTTAATATAATGGGCTATTTATTGCTTTGAAGCAGAAGTTACCATACTTTTGATTTCATTTGTGCTGTACAATGACACCACTTTAAGTTTATATATGGGGGTCAAGTTGACATTAGGAAATATCAAACCATTTTGAAAATCATGTACAGCTCCATAAACTAGTTATGCATCATATTTCCCATTGTGGCCAACCAAATGTGTCTTGGGAAGTCCATAAACAAAATATTCTGTGAAGAAATACTGCCTGTTGTCTTGCTGAAAAGAGTTTCAACGGATGATTCCAGGTTCTAGTGTTTTGAGAGAGGTGCTTCACCAAATCTCAAATCTCACCAAAAAAAACAAGTCTCCAAAACATCTGCTCCAACTCCAATTCACAAAGCAGGTGATGCCATCTTGTGTTCTTTTAGTGACTCAGTTCCAGTGCAGCTAGAGAGGCATATCATCTTGTGAAAGCTCCTGCATCTTTCCTCCAGGTAACATCTGCAGCATTATCCTATATGGTTAGCCATTTGCATGGATAGCTAACATACTAGCAGCAGCAGCATGTGTTACTAGCACATTATAAAACCATCTTATCCATTTTAATCACACAAGTCAAGTTTGTAGACACTACTGGGAGAAGGTATGAAATCACAGTATAGCAGCAACCATGTTACTCCAAGTAATGTATAAGGAAGGCCTATGTCACATCTTGATTATTAGCTACTTTCCTAAGGTGGATACTATCAAAGTCATTGTAACCTATTTAATTAGCCCGCAGACTAATCATAATCATAAAGATATGACAAAAATGATCTGGTGCCAACTTATAAGTTCTTACGTATAGAGGTTCAAACACAAATATACAAAAACAATAACTATAGATAAAACAATTATAAAACAAAATAGCACAAGAGAAGAGCAGTCTGCTCACCCATGTGGTGTGACAGCTTTGATGGATGGCAAAGTCTCCTCCAAGGCACCGATGAGGAATCCCAGGATCGGCCTCCTGTCCTGGTGGGTGGAACGGGCGTAAGCCTGTGCCGCCAATCAGGAGCTGGATCTTAGCCTGCACCTGGTATTGGCAAATGGGGGTGCAGGCTCGGATGTGGGCTGGGCTGGGAGGCGGAACTGATGGAGCAGGAAGGCTTTCCTTAGGTCTGTGTCCTGGCCATTTAAGCAGCCTGCACCTGGAGCCCTTACCTGTTCTTTCCCTTGCCAGGTTCGTCACCCATCCTTCCTCAGTTTACGTGGTTGTTTTATGAGCTTGCTGTGGCTAAGGTGGTCGCTGTATTCTGGGTCCAGGTAGGAATTTGTCCACCAGGCATTTTGGCTCCAGCCTGTTGATTTTGCCTACCTCATAGGAATTATCACAACCTTGTTGGGCATTGGGGCCATCTCAGGCTTGGATAGAGGAGAGGTTGTAGTCTCTGCCTGCCCCTCCAAATGCTGGTATTTAATTGCCCCATGCCCAAGCCAAACGTATTTTGTCTGTTTTCAATAAAGATTTGGCCTGTTTCGATCCAAAACCCTGTTTCGGTTGTCTTTGATTTCTCTGGGGGTTGGGGGCTAGGGAGCCCAACGCCTGGGCCTGCAAGTACATGGAGATCTGCACACATTAGGGCTTCTTACTTTATTTCTTCAAGAAATGTCATGCTCAAGGCACATCCCAAGCTGCATTTTTAAGTCTTCCAAGTTTAAAGAAGAGCTTGGGATGCCACATAGGGGCTGCTTTGGGGGATGAAAATAAAAGACACCACAACAAGTGCATTGGGCTGTACATACTTATGCATAAAAAGACTCCCTTCAAATATTGAGATGTTTACCACACATATATTTTCAGAAGGGAAAAATATATATTCCATGAACTAGCGGTAATGCAATACTCCCTTAACCATAATTCTTTGCAGCTGCTGAGTTCCTGGTGTTCTATTGTAGGCCACAAAATCTTTCAACATTCTGCAATGGGGCAGCTCCATACTTCAGCCCTGCACTGTGAAAATTAACCTTTCTTTCTCTCTTTGACTATTGTCACAGGAGCCCACCCGGCGTGAAACTGTCAGGGCAAGCATAGATCAAAAACCTCTTCCCTAAGGGAAACTGCTTTGAGGTACTAAAAATACTGAAAACCACCAAGAAAAACGTTCCTTTTCTTTTTGAAATTTCTTCCCCTTTGGAAGACTTTGGTTTCTTTTTCTCCTCAATCCTAAAAAAAAAATCTCATGAGCTCAGAAGCTGAATACAGCATTTTATTTTAAAATAATGAACACATTTTCATAAATATCGAGGACAAAGCAACTAAATCACCATTATCTGTCAGCTTCCTGCAGAATTTTTTTTTTCTTATTCTAAATACAGTAAGGTAGGTTTGGTCATCTAATGACATTTGGGACATGTCCTTTAAAAACCCAGTAGTACCTTCTGTGCTGGGTGGCAACCCAATCAGCTGTATAGCACAGTAGGCACTGAGAGCTTATGGCTTTGGAGAACACTTTATTGAAAGAGTCTCGCAGCATGTAATACACTGTCTGGCAGTGTATGGGTCAGCCATGGCTTCCAAAGCATATTCCAACATTACTAACATATGCTAGGCTCTTTACAATAACTTTGTGCCATGATACACAAGATCTCTGGGCACCACCAAGTAAGACAAATAATTTCATATTTATTAAATATTTTAAAATGTATGGCCACTGCTGTTCTAATTATTGTTGACATTCTTGCTGGCCTTCCTGTTTAAGACTCTTTAACCTCTGCACTCTCCCTTAAATTTATCATGGAACAGATAGCATCATAACCACAAATGCTTCTCATCCAGATCATATCCTTTTGTACCATTACTTTTACCAGCTTCATTTTCTCTTATTTTCATTCTAAGCTTCTTATTTTTACTTGCAAATAACCCCATCCATGGTTTTGCTCCTTAAAGTCTAGTGTCTCTATATCAGTGGCAGACTTTGGGCTTTAACATTTCAGCAGCACCCATGCAACATCAAAATCCACCCTCCATCTCACCTTCCATTGTTCTTCATCATTGCAGTGCCCCCTGTGGTGCCCTTTCAGCTCAGCACCCAGTGCAAGCGAACCAGTCATGCTCCCCTAAATCTGCCTTTGCCTATATAAACTCTTCTTTGGACCTTTGTTCAACATGTACCAATTTTCTACTTATCCCAGTATTAGTTTATTTCCCACCTCCACCACTTTCCACTTGCATTCCAACCACTGGGGTATCTTGGTATTATATTCAACTGCTTTCTTAAGGCACATCTCTTCACACTAGGTTAACTTGGCAGACCTGCCTCCTTTCCTTTCCTTCCCTTCCCTTTCCTTCCCTTTCCTTTTCTCTTCTTCTCTTCTCTTCTCTTTTCTTTTCCTTTCCCCACCATGTGTCTTATCCTTAAGTTTTCATTCTTTGCCTCCTGGCATGGCCTTTAAAAAACAAAGAAAGCCCTTTGCACAGCACTTAGCAATTTTACATTCAGTTAAATAAATACTCAAAGAATTCCAGAGTAATTTGGCTCTGGACCAGAACAGGATTTACTTTATAACATTTTTTTTAACCACAACTCTATAAATTACTCAAAGTGGTGCATATTTTTAAGAACCAACTTATTTCTGTAAGTGTAGGTGTTTTCAAACTGTTTTGAATACTGCATTCTAATGTTCTAAACCACATTAGGGTGGTGGGAACTTAGGGTAATGGGATAATACTACTACTACTACTAATAATAATAATAATACAAAATAAAAATGGAAAATATACAATCTCACTAGAAAGTAATATAGGATACATAACTGATCAGTGACCTGTCATTTTTTTTTAAAAAAAGAAAACATTGATGTATCATAATCAAAGGCCTTGTTAATGTGTTATGATTTCCTCAGATTCTAGGCTTGAGAAAGCCTCCTGAAACAATCACACCAGAATCGCTTGTTGCTGGACTGATTACCTGGCCTCCAAAATGTGTGCTGAATCATACAGCTTGAAGGGAAAAGCCACAAGAAGGTAATCACATCTAGATATCCAACACAAGGCAGCAACTTCCAAACAACAACTTCTCACAAGTTAATCAAGAACACAAAAGGAATATACCATGTGCAGTTATGTTTAGCGGTTTGTGGAGAAACCCACTTTGGTCTGTGCTTGTACCTATGCAAATCTCAGATGCAGAGAGGGGAGGCAGATCATTCTTCCTGGGAAGCTGATGTACTTGCACAGACTGAATCTTTGTAATAGTGTGATGTCGTCAAACTCCGCCTATTGTTTTGTGTCTTCATTTTAGGTGTGTGTACACTCAGTAAACACAATTAGATCACAGCCATTTAGGAAGCACAGCTACCAGGTTAAATTTCCAGCACGTATGACCTCAGTCCATTTCATTTGCTTCAAATGCAGAGGTGACCATCAGTAAAGCTGTGCCAGAGACACATTGTACTAGCTGAAATCTTTCAACCCATATTCAAAGGCACACATATTACAATAACCAAATCCAGCATTTACCAGTGCATGGATATGTGTGCTCAGAGTATCCCTGTCCAAGAGAGGACACAACTGGCAAACCACCCACCACTCCATGCCACAGAAGCTACTTGATCTTCTAGCAACAAAACTGGATCCAAGCTGCCGCAAACCTGCTCCCTCAAGGGTAGTGCAACCCTGCCCAGAACTGGTTGCACACCACTTCGCTAATGCTGAGTTTACAACCTCTGTTTCACATGGATTTGTGAAAGCAGGAACTCTCCTTCCTGCTGAGTAATCTGGAATACACTCTTAAGAGCTGGTTTACTCACTGTGGAGTAAAATAAAATTGTCCCTACCATTTAGTCTGGAAATCAAATCCACTATGCCTTTCGGAAGAATCTATTGCTTAATGTAGAACATAAATTCAGTAAAGGTTAATTGGAAGCATTAAACTGAAAAGGTTCTTTAATGAATGCATGACTCTCTTTGCAATAGACTATTTGGCTACAGGAACTGGAGGTTTGGGGCTGTGTGTTAGGATTATTATTTTTTACTCAACCCTGTTTAAGAACTGCCTAACTTTGTACATTAGACAAATTCTGTACAGAGGAAAATAGGTCATCATCCATCTTCTCTGTGGTGCACACACACCACAGAAGGGTTCTGAACCAGAAAAATGAAACCTGTCCAATGTTCTAAGTCTCTCAAACTGACATGCAGCTTTAATATGAGCAAGTATAAGATGATTTATTTTCAAATCTAATACACAAAGTTCTGGATGTAATTCTGTTAAGCAGTTTTACATTTTGCCGCTAGGAATTTCCCCCCTCTATGTTAAGCTTTAATATCCTTTCAAATGCATTAATGTATCCCTGGAACAGACACTTTAGAGACTCCTGCATGCTTTGAATATTTCCAGGATAAAAACAGCTTTCGATACTCAGTAGGGCTTTATGTACCACCTTGCTGGCACTAAACCTTGTAAAACACTGAAGCAAATGGCTCTTTGCCTATGAAAAATATCGAGGAAGGGAATAATGATTTTGTTTTGTTTTCCCAGCTGTCCTACGTAGAATGTGAAAACCAAAAGCACACTCCTACACACACACACATGTGCACACACACTTACATACTGAAAGTTTCAGGAAATCAATGGGACATTTTTTAGTAAACATGGTTAGCATGGGAATGAGAAAGACAGGTGCTATGTTAACACTGTTAGAAACATTTAAAATGATATTGGGTGAATATTGAAATAATGTATCAACGTGTAATGTAATCACTAGGCATTCAAGTCCCTGGTAAGTTGTTAGTAGCATCTGAATCACCACTTGCCATATTTCAAAAAGTAAGTTGAGCTTAGGGTGATGGGTTAATAATAATGGGAAATCCTGGACATATGGCAGCCCTAACTTTACCAAACCACTGGACAGACCGTGAAGCCAGATTCCACAAATTACTCAAGGCATATGCAAAGAGATCTTTGGGGACTTCACATCATAGATCAAAACTAGGATCTCTTTCCACAGAGAACCATGCCTGTAGTGTCTACCATCATGTCAGAGGGTTGCCCAAAAGCTTAGCTATCCATTGGATCAGGATAAGCACCTATTCCTTCCTACAAATCAGTGATTGCATGAATGACAAGCTTACTATCCTTCTGACCTGAGGATGAACCAGTAGTTGGGCACATGCCTTGTGTGCAGTTCGTCCCAGAGTCAATACTTGGCATCCCTGACAAAAATACCTCAGATACTAGGGCTCAGAAAGATGCAAAGCCTTGGAAAGCTACTGCCAGTCAGAGTGGACAATACTAAGCTAGATGGACCAACAGAATGTCCTAGGATAAGACAGCTCCATGTGTTCCTATAACTTTACTGCAACTTATGCTTCACTTTTGATTGCCTGCATTTTTTCTCTTGCCCTCTTCCATTTGACCACACAAACAAAATATGACTGAATCAAATAGATGCAAACGGTAAAATCAGAGTTGATGTGGATTAAACCTGGGACACATTTCTGATTGAATTCACAGGCCCTAACAACATTTTTCACATTTGGGGGCTTCACTACAGCAGATTATAACACTCCATTACACCATCAAATATGCCCTACCTTTAGCTACCGTTCTATTTCTATTTCCAAAGTTGACTTCTTGGCCAACAGAAAAAATGATGACAGAGTCCTTTGCTATGTTTCTCTGCTAACAATAAGTTTGTGGTTTAGATAAAGGCTCTTCTGTATGGCATCTGGCTGAACTGGCCAGTTGCCTGATCTTCAGCTCTTCTAATGTCATTGTGTTATGTTGCTAGTCAATGCATGAGAAAATAAGTGAAAAGAAAACAAGTGAAAAATATAGGCCAACAGAAGTGCACCATGAAATCCTCAGCTGCTCTTTTCTGTAGGCACTGGAAAGTGGGTGGTCTTCTTACTGTGTGGCCCCCCTCCACCTCTCCGTGAGCCCAGGTGGATATACCTGACTATATAAAACAGGACCCTTTGCTCATGCTTATGTAATTCTCAGTATTTTTTGTGAGAGTTCCCTTTCTTCTTATTTTTTTTAAAAAAATCCACCTAGTTTTCTATGAGAGGATTTGATAAGTCTCTAAATTAACCTATAGCGATTACCCCTACCACGCAATTCACAACTATTTTATTAAAGTAAGATTAAAGATAATACTTCATTGGTAGAAGTAACAGCAGCATTAACCTCTATTTACCTTGACAGAATAAAGCTTTAATACAGCACAGCGAAATTTAATTGAAACAGATAATTATTTTAACATAAAATTTAAATGGAACTTAATTCCTTATTCTGTATGTTTAATACTTTAATATTCGTCATTAATATCTTTTTCTCCCCCTCACTTCTTTAGCATGCATGTAAAATATCACAACTTGGTCACATTCACTTTGCTTATCAAATACTCTCGGATTTATTTTCACTGGGGATGAATAGGCACAAAAATCTGGGTTGCCAAATCACATTTTTTCCTCCCTTGTCTACCGCCACACTTCCCCATCCCTTGCCCTCCCAAATCATGTCCAAATTTTTTGACTGCTGGATTACAAAAGATTCTTGTTTGTTTTATATCCTGTGGCTTTATTACATCAGACAAGCATCAAAGAGGCAGCACACATAGGACTGAAAAATAATACAGCTGCACTTTGCTATGGAGTGTTCTGTATCTGCCTGTGTTTTGTTGTTCATGTAATACTTTTCAATAAACAAAGATGTCAATCAACTTTCTGTGCAGTGCATCACATTTCAGATTTAAACCACTTCAGACACATAGCTGCCCCAAGCTCACACATTTAACAGATAAAAATTCAGCTTTCTGTCAAGGCAGAATACAGTATTGATTGGAGACTGTATTTAGGCTAGTGTGCCTGTTGGAGCTGTATTATCTTCAAACTCATATAGTGCCCATTGCAGAGACGTAACACAAAGTGCATTTTGTTTCTAGTGTAAACTCTTTTACTCACAGCACCACATAACATGAACTGACTAGTGCCTTACCTATGGTACATTTATCCAAGAATAGTGGAAAGTGAAGGACTAAGAAGGTACATACCGAACTTTGATTGTTTGATATGAATCTAGTGTGTTGTGCACCACCTAATTCAAACATTGTTCATTTAAAAAGCATGGCTGCACAAGTCCTTCAGTTTAATGATCCAAGAGCAAAACATGTCGTACAAGCAGCACTTTAAATAAATACATCAGCTGTGTACTAAGAGCCCACGTATTTGCTGTGGGCCTGTTTCTGTGCATATGTGGTAATTACGCAGTGAAAACATGGGCTATGATTTTATCCCTTTAGCAGCATGCTGGACTACTCCCCAATATAGTTTGCTATAACCACCTGAACCTCTCTTGGGATTGCCAAAGGTTAGATGCTATGTCACTTCTAAGCTACTGGGAAATTGGCATACAATCCCAGTAAATCTCCAACTAATTGCATTTGAATTTTAGGTGTCACATCTGGTTTTGACCTCTGAAGGTTGACAGGAAAAGTTTGACAGATCTTAAAGTGACTCCTGACTTCAAAAACACTTGTTTTAACAAAACAAACAGCTCATAGCGCGGCCTCCATGAGGTCTGCATGCAAAGGACTTCTGCCCATGCTACTTCCCGGCCTCCCCACACAACTGACGGGAAGCAACTCTGGGGCCCATGAGGACTTTGTGGATTTTAAGTGGAAGAGATGCTACCAAGAAGATAGCACCGTCTTATCCTGCACCTTCTACTCCACCCTACTCACCAGTGGCTTGGGAGGGGCAGGGTTCGATTCCGTAAGCAGAAACGGACCACTCCATTCCTTTAGTTGTAAACAAGTGCACCCCTTTGCATCTCCAAACCACTGGACTAGGACATTAGGTGGCATGCCAGGAAGGAAGGTAAAAAAGGTCACTTATGGTGAAAAGAGAGAGAGCACTGACTTGCATAAAATTTGCATATGCTAATCCATATGCATAGATGCAAAATTAGAAATAATTACTATAATTTAAATACAAATGCAATACATCCCAATGTAGTAGGGCAGGCTATGACTAGGTGACCTGTATCCTTGCTCAGTCTTGCGATCCAGGTGTTTTCAAAACTGGACTTGGGTCAGACAGCCCTTCAAATGGAGAGCTGTCCTTTGTAATGTAGGACACATGGCCATCCCAAAACAACACCTATACAATTGTGTTGTTCTTCTTGGCAATAGCACCCTGGCTATGGAGCACTCTGCCCTTCCCTAAGGTTCAGCTAGTAACAACTTTAACATTTGGATAAAAGCTTTCTCTTCTCACAGACACTTCTGGTGTGACAGGGAGCCTGCATGGTGGCAGATGACAGATGTCAGACGTTTTACTAGATTGCTTTCACTGTGAGTTCTGTTTTTACTTATTTTATTTTGCTTTGCTGTTACCCACCCTGAGATCAGTCCCAAGGAAGAGCAGGATATAAATTCTATAAATAATAACCTTTTCAGTCATATATTTGTATGTTAATGATGGCAGTGAGAATGATGAAGGGGAAAAGGCACGAAACAAGAGTAGAGACTGGATACATGTGTATGAATGAATTTATTAATACCGTCACAGACCAGCATCAACACACACAATATCACAGATCATAAAAAATATCAGAAATACAAGGGACAGTATGGATACATGTGTCTCCCTCTCCCTTTCAACAGGGCAGAAACGATGCAGCTCACAATTCCTTAGCCATTAAGGGCAAAAGGGTAAGGATACGCTTATTCCACAAGGCTGAGAATTGTCAGTTCGTTGGACCTGACTTTTGGCCTTGCTGTCCCCCGCTCTACCCCACTCCACCCCAACCTCCTGCCATACTGCTGCTGTGTTGCCTTTTAGTTTCACTACAAAATCTACACACAAGCCCCCCTACCCTGTTTGCCACAGAGTTAAAGCTTTTCTGTATTCTACTTTGCATTAAAAAATTCACAAGCACAAACTTTTCCAGGCTTTTCAAAGTCTGAGAAGTATAAATGTGCAAGGTCAACGGCGTTCACAGACATTTCCTTGACAGTGCAAATAATGGGGAAGCTTTTGCTTGTGTAGAGCTCTACGTGTGCACGGGAATTCTGAAGTTCACACTAGCATTATTGGATACAAGGGCCTCGGGCTAAGGTCCATGTATGCTTCAGTATACCAAGAGCAAGCAACACTTTTGAGTAAATGTTCTTTTTTGTGGATGGGGACAATATCCTGTTCTGATGCTCTGAACCTTGGGCCATTACGTCAGTAGTTAAGTTTCTGGTTCACTGTGATATTCGGGGGGGGGGGGGGAATCTATAATGTTCCCATTGGCCTTAAAAGCAGAAAACATCAGGAGTAGCTTGTTAAATGAATTTAGCAGCAGGGAAGCCTGCAGCTCATCAGCTTTCTCTTCCTCAAAAGCAGGTACTTATTGCAGTAAAGAGGAATTATTGCTTAGGATCACTGGGTATGGAAATGTTTTTGGGTTGTTGATTTTTTTTTTTGGGGGGGGGGTATAATAGTAGGGGGGAAGGGAAGGTTTAAAAAGGCTACCCATGTCCATTGCCTGCTTTGTTTCCAGTGCTGGAATATAAGAGTTTCTTACAGTGTACATATTTCATTTTTATTTGTCTGCATTACTGTAGCTGCAAAACAAACACAGCCATTTTCCTATTTGCCTATGGAACAAATTAAAGCTTATCCTAGGCTCAGAGTGGATGGATTTTTATTATTATTATTACTACTCACACTATTCAATGAATGCATGACAGCCATTTGCTTTACCAGCAAATATAGCACTGTATCTAAAAATGAAAATGTCATAGATAATCCTTGTCTTGTTTCCTTCAGTTCCCTAAATATTAGATTTAAGACAAAAGGCTCAGCACAGTCTATTGGCTCTTGATACACAAAGAGGCACCCATGTACACCTAAGGCTCCCGTGCATGAAAGGGCCTCTCTACTTTCTTTCAGGAACAGATCAGAGGCACATCTTTGTCATGATGGTCATATTAGCCTCCCGCGATAAACTGAATGCATCTTTTGATGTTGATGTACATGTTGCTGACTAAAAGTATTAGTTCCGTATAAATAGATTGTGGTCTATAACTTCCAAATATAACAATACACATCATTATGTTTCACAGGTATTGCAAGCAGATACACCCTTCAAAAGTTTTGGATTATATAAGTCTTGTTGATCTGCTTTATATCTTTCTGGGGATGAGAGAAATTCCTAGCAATGAAAAAAATGCAGTAGTATGCAATTAAATGGATGTTCACTGTATTTATCTGACACGTCTCTCTTTTTCTCCCTTTTATTGGCCATTGTTTACGGTGAATCAGGTTTTAATGTGTGTAACACTCCGAAAGGTAAGCTAGAAATCTTGTAAATAGATAGATAGATTTATCTGGACCAAGAAAAGAAGTATCCAAGACTATCAAACTAATTACTCATTCCTCTGCTTGCTCCTGATGTGCTGATAGCATGCTGGAGTGAAAGACACACAGCACAAACCAATGCATGTCTAATCTGAAAGTCCCATCAAATACATTCATACTTACTCTCAGGTAAGTGGACATAGGGTGGTAGTTTCCATTTGCTGGGAAGGATACATGTTTCTTTTATCATCCACTCACATCTACATAAAATATTAAGGGTTGTAGCCAACATTATTCCTATTCAGGGTAATAGGACTAACTCTAGATGCCACCCTAAATCTCCTATCGTGTTTTTTCCCCTCCAAAATATGAATACGCTTAACTCATTGTGCAGCTACTTTGAATTCAAATCTCCAGGACCTCATAAGCTCCACTCAAGGATACTAAAGGAGCTTGCAGATGTAATCTCAAAGCCTCTGTCTATAACTTTTCATAATTCTTGGAGAACAAGTGAAGTCCCTGCAGACTGAAGGAAGGCAAATGTTGCCCCATCTTCAAAAAGGAAAGGAAAGAAGACCTAGGTAGCAGTCAGTCTGTGAGCACTTAGAAAAGGATGCTGTGATTATTTAAACACAGCATGGGTTTCTCAAAAACAAGTCATGCCAGACAAATCTCATTTCTTTTTTTGACAGAGTTACAAGCTTAGTGGATGAGGGAAATGCTGTGGACATAGTGTATCTTGATATCAGTAAGGCTTTTGACAAAGTTCTCCATGATATTCTTGAAGAGAAGCTGGTAAAATGTGGGCTGGATAAGATTACCGTTAGGTGGATTTGGTTGAGTAACCGAACCCATATAGTCCTCCTTAATGGTTCCTTATCATCCTGGGAAAAGTGACAAGTAGGGTTCTACAGGGTGAAGGAATTGAGGGGATGTGCATCAAATTTGCAGGTGATACCAAACTAGGACTAGTAGCTAGCACCACAGAAGACAGAACTGAGATTCAATATTACTTTAACAGATTGGAGAACTGTGCCCAAACTAACAAAAATAATTTCAATAGGGACAAATAAAAGTTCTACACTTAGGCAGGAAGAACCAGCTGCACAAATATAAGATGGGAGCCAACTGGCTTGACAGTCGTGCATGTGAGAAGATCTAGAGGTCTTAATAGACCACAAGTTTAACGTGAATCAACAGTGAGATGCAGCAGCAAAACAAAAACCTAATGCTATTCTGGCTACATCAACAGAAGCATAGTGTCCAGATCAAGGGAAGTACGGTAATAGTCCTGTTCTATTCTGCCTTGGTCAGACCACACCTGGATTATTTTCTCCAGTTCTGGGCACCACAATTTAAGAAGGATATTGACAAGCTGGAATGTGTGCATACTCTTTCAGTGTATTCCTCTCTTCACCAAACATGCCCCTTCAAAGCTGGCATTTGTGGAATAGATAAAGGCAAACAAGTAGTATTGGTATCTGAGGGAGTTCAGAGGGAAAACACAAACCTCTGACATCTATAAGAACTTTCCTATTCACTTCCAAAAAGGGTACATTTGCATTCATGAAAATAGATGAATATGTGCGGCGCACCATTGGCAGTGAAGTGAGTAGGAAAGCTTGGTCATGCCAGAGGTGTGCATTCTTTGGATCACATCACATAGTCAACACTCAGCGAAGAATCAAAAATAAGCAAGCAATGTATAATATTAGCAATACTATACTCACTTACCTGGGAGTAAGCCCCATTAAACTCCATGGGGGTTATATCTGAGCAGACTTCTCTAGGATTGCATTCTTACTGTTTCCATGGTGGTTGTTTTCCTGTGTGGCAAATGTGTGTAAAGGATCAACATGACTCTATCTTGCAATATGTACAGATTTAATTATACAAAGTTAAAGGAATATTTTTAAGGCAACCATTCAAGGCATGAAACAAAAGGCCGTTAGCACATCCCAGAAGTCCTGCTGTTGTTCATTTATAAATTATTTCCTGGAATTCACATTACGAAACACATTACAGAAGTGCTCTCTACCCCTCCAGTGTTACAGTTCAAGGTAATATGTGACAGATTTGAACATTTTTTGAAAAGAAAATCTCCCAAGTGTGCAGATTGCAGCATTGCTCACTTAGAGATTACAGAGGCTTTTATATCTGTTACAAACGTGCAGTTATACTGATAACTTCAAAAGTGGAATATTACATATGATGCTGAAAATTCCAAACAAGTCCACTGATATGTTCTCTTTCTTTTCCTTTCTCTCTCCTCCCCACCCTCCTTTTCATTTAGCAATTGCTGGCTTGCCAGAGATCTTGAACTTGAGAAAGGTTAGACTTCACAATGCTGGAGCAGTTTGTGAGCATCAGCAGATTTAGCTTGTAATTTCATTGATCTATGTGGGCTTGCTGTTTGCAAACCAGCTGCTGCACTGTTTCCCCACAGCTACTGATCTGAGTAGCATTGATTTTTTCCCTTACATTAACATAGCATTACTTCTTTAATGGGCAATAAATGACTGGATGTAAATACAAACAGCGCTGCAACAACAAAAGATGGGGGATGAGGGGGATCAGTTTGTCCCCGGCTTTTCATTTATTTATTTATTTACAGGGCTTTATTAATATTTGCCATTAAAATTAAAAGCAAAAAATATTGACCAAGATAATTCAATTTTGATTTTAGAGCAGGTCTTTTCAAAAATGGTTTTTTCCCCAGGAGGCAGCTTTTTTAGCTGTATTTGCTAACAGACATATATTACACTGCATATGGATATTGCTGTTGAAGCACATAGATTTTCATAAGGCTAAAAAGTAAAAGCACTATGAAGTGCCTTGCCCCTTGCCCCTTTATTACTACACTCTGAAAGGTAACGAATTCTAATTTTTATGTCAGCCACAGCAATCACACAAAATACGTTATCTCTTGCCTTAGTAATCATTAGAAAAACATGAAATGGATTTTGTTACGGCAGAATGGCAAAGGAAAAATTGCCCAATATAAATTTTTGAAATACTGAATATCCCCTTGTGATGTGAAGTGTCCAGCTTTAAGCCTTTGAAAAGATATCATGTTAAGAAATGCGTCTTCATATTGTCAGTTGGCACTTGTGTTCCTCATCTGCATCGAAGCAAACCTTACCCACAATACAGCGAAAAGGTGACAAATATAATAAATTTCTAAAGCGTATGCTTTAATATACACAAAGCTTCCATGGAAATGGTTTCTGTGCTATAAAAGACATACTCAGTGCTGTTTTTCTAGGAAAAGAGGTGCCAGAGCTCACCATGTGCCTCTCCCTTGTTCTCTTAGATGGCAATAGCGCCCACCTGAGAGGTGCCAGAGCTGAGCTCCGGTGAACTCCGGCTGAAAAAAAAAAGCCCTGGATATGCTGAACACAATAGTGTTCAATGTACACTAACTTTCTTCTATGATGTATACAATCTGTTGTGCTCAAATCTCCATCTCCATGGAGTATATGAAAGGAAGTACCCCCTACCTGCTATTCTGCCATTTCCAGTCAGCATATTCCTGATGAGAGCCAGAACCTGCATGATCAAAATAAACCAATATATAACATATTCAAATATTTTGCCAATTTCCATTAAATAAGGGAAGTGTTTCATTATGCTCTGCTCATCTGGTTACTCCCCCAAAATGCATGATTATACAGTAGCCATTCTACTGTACTTCTGTTTAGGTTATCATCGGAATTTGGGAACTGCAGTTGTAAACTTTAGAACCAGCTGGAATATTAAACAAAGGTTTGAAGATGGTCTAATCCTATGAGTCGTTCATATTATCTCAGTTCAGACTAAAGGAGGAATGAAGGGGCTCTACACACATCCAAAATGACTGCTTATACTTGGTTTATGTTTATCAGAACTATTTCAGTGTGCCTATGAATTCAAAGAGAATGGTGTTTTTCCTTCTAAAGGTCTTTTTTTTACTAATAGCCATGCTACAATGCAAAGTAAAGGTAAAGGTACCCCTGCCCATACGGGCCAGTCTTGCCAGACTCTAGGGGTCTGCGCTCATCTCACTCTATAGGCCGGGAGCCAGCGCTGTCCGCAGATACTTCTGGGTCACATGGCCAGCGTGACAAGCTGCATCTGGCGAGCCAGCGCAGCACACGGAACGCTGTTTACCTTCCCGCTGGTAAGCGGTCCCTATGTATCTACTTGCACCCGGGGGTGCTTTCGAACTGCTAGGTTGGCAGGCGCTGGGACCGAACGACGGGAGCGCACCCCGCCGTGGGGATTCGAACCGCCGACCATGTATCGGCAAGTCCTAGGCGCTGAGGCTTTTACCCACAGCGCCACCCGCGTCCCACAATGCAAAGTATAGAGAAGAAATAACTTGCTTTAACAAGATAAGATTTAGGTTTTTAACCAGCTGGACACAAAACACACATACACACATCTATCGGTAATTGCTATGCTCTGGATCATTTATGAACAGCAAGGTGTTTCGTTGACCCGCATAAAGACATCTGCCTTGTACTGCCCATGAGCATCTCTTATGAACCCAAGACAAGCAAAGTATTCACTGCTCAGCTTGCTAATCTTCTGTATCTCTATGTGCATGTTCTTCAGTGCAATGCAGCTTTTAATTCAGCAAGCTAATTTCTGGCATTTTGGTCCTAGATCCCAGTGAATACTGGAGCCTTCCTTCCTTCCTTCCTTCCTTCCTTCCTTCCTTCCTTCCTTCCTTCCTTTTTTGCAATAGTGAAATTGTATAAATAAGTAAAATAAGTAAAACCAATCAAAATGTTGCACTTGGATGGTTCTAGTTTTGTTCTTTGTTTTTCTTCCTCCCTCATTCCCTCTAAGGGACGCAGGTGGCTCTGTGGGTAAATCTCAGTGCCTAGGACTTGCTGAGCATAAGGTCGGCGGTTCGAATCCCCGCAGCGGGGTGAGCTCCCATCGTTCGGTCCCAGCTCCTGCCCACCTAGCAGTTCGAAAGCACTCTTAAGTGCAAGTAGATAAATAGGTACCGCTTTATAGCGGGAAGGTAAACGGCGTTTCCGTGTGCAAGACTGGTGCTGGCTCACCAGTGCAGCTTCATCACGCTGGCCACATGACCCGGAAGTGTCTTCGGACAGCGCCGGCTCCTGGCCTCTTAAGTGAGATGAGCGCACAACCCTAGAGTCTGTCAAGACTGGCCCGTATGGGCAGGGGTACCTTTACCTTTACATTCCCTCAAACTCAACAGTTTTTAGACCTGCACATTTGTTGTAAGGTGGGCTGTGGGGATTTTGTAGGGATTCTGCGGCACCCCCAAGCTTTGCAATTCTAGCTATGTGGGGGTGGGAGCTGTGGGACTGTAATGGGGGGTGTTGCACTATATTAACAAGCATTTTTATCCTGCTTCTGACTGCTTTTCAGTGACTCAGGTTTGCTAAAGGGTCCTATTGTGGATTGGCCCTTTTGTGATATCAATTGTGAGCCATTAAGGGATTGTGATTAAGTGGGCACCAGCTCAAGGAAAGAGGCAATCCTTGTACATGCTTTTTAATGCAAGGTTGCCCATTCAGTCATCACTTTAATTTATCTGCAGCACAGGCTTTTACTGGATGCTAAGCAGTTCAGTGGTTTAGGTTCAGTCCAGTCATTTGTTCCTATAGTTTTCATTCTAACATGTTTAGTTTTGAATGGTTATTTTGGAGTGTTGTTGTTTACAATCTGAGTGCTAAGAGAAGGGTAACTTCCATTCTTTACTTCACACAATCTTGTTAGTTCCATTGATCAGTAAGAAAAGACAGAGTAAAGCAGTGACTAACAGCATGTTCACCTAGGGGAGATGTTTTTGTTCATACACACTCCCTAAGTCAGCTGCTCCTTTATGATGTAAGTTACAGGACAATCCTACCCAGAATCAACTCCCTGGTCAGCAGCCACCATATGGGCTAATTGAATGGGGAATCACCCAATGCCTGAGCCAAATTACCTTGCATATATAAACAATAATGTTGTCGCTTGTTTTGATCCAAGAATGTTTTCCTGTGTTTTGTAATCATGCACGTGAGGCAAGAAGAAACAGAAAATGATCACTTAATGGACAGATCTCATCTGTGTCCAGGAGAAGTAGGAACTGCTTTAAACCACACCAAATGGGGACACTGTTGGATTCCTAAGCACATTTTCTAGACTCAAACAGTACTTACTTTTGAGCAAACAGACTAACAAACTTCCCCATAGGGATGGGCATTACAGAATTGTTATGCAGCATATTGGGCTATATTTGTGGTTGAAACAGAACCAGCGTTTGTTTGCTTTTTCACTTCTAGGTGACTGCAGAACTATGCTTCAGCAGCACTAAGAAATCTATTGTGGAAAGGATTTGAAGGCACTTAGTTGTACTCTTGAGAGTCACATGGACTGCAGGAAGATCAAACCTCTCCATTCTTAAGGAAGTCAGCCCTGAGTGCTCACTGGAAGGACAGATCGTGAAGCTGAGGCTCCAATATTTTGGCCACCTCATGAGAAGAAAAGAGTCCCTGGAAAAGACCCTGATGTTGGGAAAGATTGAGGGCACAAGGAGAAGGGGATGACAGAGGACGAGGTGGTTGGACAGTGTTCTCGAAGCTACCAACATGAGTCTGACCAAACTGCAGGAGGCAGTGGAAGACAGGAGTGCCTGGCGTGCTCTGGTCCATGGGGTCACGAAGAGTCGGACATGACTAAACGACTAAACAACAACAAGTTGTACCAACCAACCCACTGCAGAGCTAATCCTTTGGCACCAATCTCTGGAGTGAACCAGGAGTCTGGGTTGCCGGGCTGTCAAGAGTAAAAACAAGAGGGCAAGAGTGGAGAAAAAGCCAGGAGTCAGGACTGAAGGCAAAGCAGGAGGAGAGGACAAAACCAGATGCGGGACTGGAGAACAGGCCAAGAATTGGTTTCAAAGACTGACTAGAAACACAGAGGCATACCAGAACAAAGGTAGACGCTGGTTTTCCAAAAAAGGCACCAGTAAGATAGGAAGTTTCCATTACTCCTTACTCCCAAGAAGAAGTGCCTGCACAGGTGAGCCAAAGAGTTGCTTCCCTCTCCACATAAAACACAGAGCTAAACAGTTCTAGACTCCACTAGCACCTGTGTTTTAGAGCTCAAAAGTTGAACCCGAAACATTTTGTAGCATGGAGCATTTCTGTTTGATGTTCCAGACAGCCAGACAGTCATGCCTTCATTTAGGATTTCCCATTGTGTTTCTCCCCCTCAGCATTCTGTGGCCACTTAGCATTCTCAGTCTTGGAGTATCTGGATTATACTTGGTGTTCTTACTGTTGCTCCTTTAGGTACCTCCCCTTTTGTTTTCTACTTCTGCAGATATCTCCCCCCTCTTGATTCTCAACAATTGGGATTCCTGCTAATATTTTAAAGTCATAGATTGGGCCTAAACGTCATATACCTATCAAAAAATACCACACAAGGCGGCTTGATATAGATGCATGTCTTTCGAAGAAAGTCATGCATACTTCCAATCTGCGACTGATGGAGTGTTTATTTGCTAAGTGATTTATCTGCTGTACTTTTGCATGAAGAGTTCAATTTAAATGATATTTCTATCAGCTTCAAAACAGAGAGTGCATTTTAACATTCAGGTTGAACATTACATTCCCCCCCCCCCAAGAAATCCCTGGTAAATAGTAATTGTCTAAAACATGTTTTACAATGAAGCAAAATGAAAATAAGGGAAAATAGGCTGTAAGAGCAGCTCCTCTAATCATGTTAATAGTAGTTCAGTTGTGTTTCTCCTAAATAATCTTGTATTACAGAAGAGGGGGCAGGGAAACCTACACTCGTACTCATGCATTATACTGGAGGATATGGAAATTATCATTATTTTCATTCTCTGCTCTTTTCCCGTAAAGAGCTTTCCAATCAGTGAAAGTAAATACAACTGAATAACATAATGTATAAATACGGTTTTATTGTTATGACAATTACATTTTATTCAGTGTTGTTGCTTTTTTGTAATAAATAGATACCATGAAAATTCCAATACAATTTAGGTACAAGTTCGATTTCAACACTTGGGATTTATATTAGGGTGTATAAATTATGTCAGGGAGAAATGCACTTGCAGAAATTAAATTATGTCAGAAATACTGACAGATTGTAGTCAGCGCGCACCGAGAGGCTCATACTAACACCAGCCTGTTTCAACTTTGACGCCATCAAAATTACATGTTCGCTTGCTTTGTGTGTAGCACTGTAAATGATCAGAGCAAAATAAATTGCTGCCTTCTTCATATCAACTCAAGAAGACTAAAGACAAGTGAGAAACTGAACTTTCGGAGGCAAAGGCACAATACAGCTTTACAGTTAATCATAAGTTACTTTATGTAAACCAAGAGGAATACATTCTCTGCATACAGTAGCCTGGTAATCCTGTGTGTACAGCTGACACCTACGTGTGCATGCAGCCTGGAGCGCCACCAATAAGCTTGCATTGCCCCCTATGGTTGCAATGTATAACTTCTTGGGGGGGGGGAGAGAGAAAATACTGGAAAAGTATTCTATGAGCTTTCACTTACTCCTTGGAGGGGCAGGATGGAAGAAGATAGGAAAGGTAAAATGCATGCAATTACTGGGGTGTGGGTGTCAGGGGCTCACACCATTAATAAGCAGTGCTCCTTTTATTAATGGTGAAAGCATTCAAGAAGCTTACTCAAATTGTAAGTGAACTGGTGGTTCTGTTATTCTTGAAATGCCAGTTATCTCAATAGATGGCATAATGTCTGCTCCAAATAAGAAAACAACAAAACATATTGCTGCTTATTGCTTCCCCTAATGGAGGAGCAGGGCACCAGAAACTTTACTTTTCCTTTTTCCATGCAAACAGTACTGATCTATTTCTGCATGGCTGGGCCTCTGTTGGGCTACTGTAATGAATATTAGAATTGTAGTCCCATGACCATTTCCATAGTTAGTGTCCCAGGAACTGACATCAACACAAGGGTAGTAATGGCATAATAAGGGATAGACCATCTATCCAAAAATATCCTAAGCATCAGTGACAGTGCCCTAAGCATCCTGTCAATCATCCTGACCAAACAAACAAACAAACAAACAAACAAAAACAGTGCTAGAGTTTCACAGAAGACTGAAAAATTGTGATATTTTTATGTAAGTCACACTGTACTTTGGGTTATAATTTAGAAGAGGAATATGGAACCCCATAGTGATGTCAGGAGATTGATAGGTGGGCATCCCTACTTAAGTGGACCACGAGACAAAAAAGGGAGCTCAAGATACAGCCTGCCAGCTTGATCTTAATCCCTGACCCTGCTTTAGAATCTCAGAAGAGTATCCTCTGTCCCAGAGGTGGGCAGAAAGCAGATCATAATCTACTAGTGGATCTCTGGATGATTGGCAGTATATCAGCAAAGATCTCTGACCCTAATTGTTTAAAATAGCAGGGACAAAATTACACTAAACTGCTGAAAGCTGAGGGATGGGTAACCAGGGTTGGATTCTTGTGTGTCTCCATTCAATTTTTGTACTCGAAATAAATTCCTGGATTCAGAATTCTGTAATTCAAAGTGTGCAGTTTTTATACCAAAATTGAGCTGCTGCTGCTTCTTCTGCTTCTTCTGCTGCTTCTTCTTCTTCTTCTTCTTCTTCTTCTTCTTCTTCTTCTTCTTCTTCTTCTTCTTCTTCTTGTTTTGTTATCATCATCATCATCATCCCACACACTACATTCCAAAAGGCTCCCAAAGCAGCTTACATACAATCCATTAAAACAAGACAGTCTCTATCCGCAGGCTTCCAAACCAAAAAAACACACACACACGGGAAAGGGGACAGGGACAGAAGAGGAAAATAAGGGTAGAGAGGTTCCTCCTTAAATACATTAAGGATGAAGAGGTTCCTCAGTCCTGCCCCTAGACTATTGTGATACTCACATGAATAACTTTTTAGAAGCAGTGGCTGTTCTGCAACCAGACATCCTTCCCCTCCTCAGGGATGGCTGGGATCAGCCCAGATTGTGAGGAGGGGAGGAGGAGGAGGAGCAAGGTGCACTTGGCAAGGTGACAGCCAGAGCCCTATTCTGGAACTACCCTGTTGCCAAGAGACATGGTGTCCATGGCCCGCCCTCTCCTGCTGACACCACCTGTTTACTTCGTCTGCATCTAGATCTTAGGGTTGTAATGAAAATCAAAGTAGATCCTGCACACCTGAAGTCTGGCACCCGCCCCACTGGCGTATTGCCAACATAAACTTGTAACGGCCTTGAACAGTTGCTTAGCAATGAGAATTCTCCACAGCAACTCATATCCTTCTCAGGTCATGTGATCAAGTGAGGAAGGTTGGCATGTGTGAATCAGCATTGGTTGGTGTGTGCTGCCAGAGTATGTCTCTCTGGTCAGATGGCAGAGGACAGAAGAGCTTTGTATATAGTTCTGTTTCTGATTTGTTTTCTTTGTGTAGACCAGTAGTGTAATACAACTTGTAAATAACAAAGACATTAAGAGAAGAACTCAATGGGTGAGGTGTTTATGCCTGTCATGTAAATTCACCAAGAGCAGACTGGATTGCTGCTGTTGCTGTGAAGACACAGGGAGAATTTCTATGGAGCTCTGCTGGCACAAATAAAAGGTTTCCAAAGAGTTGGCATTCACGCACTAACATAACCCACCACTACTATCCCATTGTGAAACCCAAACCAAGGGACTGCCCAGTCCTTGCACAAAAAGAAGTCAGCAACATTTCAGCCCAAATGGTATATGGCCATTATAATAGCTATACTTGTTTCCAGCATTAATTGAAATCAACAGACTTTCTGCTTTCAGTTACAATGGGCATGGGACTTGTTCTATTCTATGCCTCCTATATACATATCTTATCACAGGAGTGAGATTGAAAAATAATTTTCTACATATGTTTTTCTTTTGATTGCAAAATGGTGGGCTATATGTTTTACAGTATTCATTGCAACGCTCACAGATATCTACTCCCCTGGGATCTAGTTTAATTTCTTATATATCCATGTCATTTTTCTTTCCTATTAATATTCCCACATGGCAAGTACATTACTTCATGCTGCTGAATTGATTTTCAAGAAGAATCTCTTTTCACATAAATTGTTACTTTTCATAAAACCCATGAAAATTTCAGACAAAATTACACAAAACTCAGTCTCACAAGGAACCAATAGCAACGTGCAGGAGGAATGCCCCGCTTGCAATATTATTCTGGCAAGTATTTGTGAACAGATTAAAACTTATTCGTAAGAAACACATTTTAAAACATAGCTTGCTGTTGAATTGTATAGGATGTACAGTACGTGTCAGACCTGGGAGCCAACCTAAGCAAAGGCAACCTTTACTTTAATTAGTCAACACTCATCCCAAAGCTTATTTATATTATTGTATCGCACATTAAGGAATTCAGGAGAGAGAGACTGCTTCACATTAATAACAGTTATTTATTCAAAATCATTTACAAGGTTTCCTCAGTACTGTTGCTGTGACATCAACTTCTTCCTAGGCTACACCCTAGGAACATTGGGAGGTCATTTAGTTCAACCCCCTGCTAAGTGCAGGATTCACAATGCAGGCTACACCTACAGCATCCCAGGCAGTTGGTTGTCCAACCTCTGCTTAAATATTTCTAGGAAATGAGAGTCCATCCATCTGTTCCACAGTCAAATAGCTCTTGCTGTCTGCTTTCCCAAAGTGTCCACCTGTTAGTTCTAGCTTTGCCCTATGGAGTAGCAAAGAGCAAGTTTGCTCCACCTTCTGCATGGCACCCCTTCAGATACAGTATTTGAGGACTGCTATGTTCTCTCCGTCATCCTCACTTATCCAGGCAAACCACTGGCAAAATTTTCAATCGTTTGTGGAGGGACTTCTTGCTGTTCTGTGTTCCACCCTTTGGGCATGTGTATTATAAATACAAAATGCATACAATTGTAAATCTGCAAAACCCAGGATGGAATGGACCTATAAGAATGCCACTGGTAAAGAAACAGTCTGATCTGTCAATCCATAACTACAAAGGATCTACACTGACCTTCAAAGGCAGTCAGCTGCCTAGAGCCAAATTGCCAAGGGCAGGGCACTTTGCAACATCAGATGAGTGCAATCAACAGCCATAATTTAAACTACATTGATAATCAATGTTGGACCTTTCCATTTACACTTTTAGTATTGAATTGTATGCAGAGTTGATTAAAGTGCACACACTGTATATACATATACATATGAATAATTCTTTTTTTTGGAAATTTTATCTGTGTGTGTGTGTGTGTGTGTGTGCGGTGAAAGAATCACCACCCTCTGCATTTTACTCAGAAGAAAATCCCACTGGGTAGGGTTTTCATACATCCAGGAAATCCTGGACATGTCCTCTTTGGGGGGGGCAACATGCCCATCTGGGGGTATTTTTAAATTTTTAAGGCAATGTCTGGGTTTGGGGGGGTATTTATTTACCGTATATGGGGATGGGGTTTGGCTCAGGCTCAGGCTCAGATTTAGCTTTGCCTTAAAATCCGAGAATCCCACTAAGGCAACCTATCTCAGTGATGGATTCAAGATCTGTCCAAATCTGATGCACACCCTTAAATTTTTGGATTACAGCAAGGGCTAAACTAAATGTTACACTAAATACATTTTTGCACTTAATGTGACAGGTTCTTAAAAACCAAAATAGCAGGATCAGAAACATGGTGGGCATAGAGGGATTGTTTAACCAATCTCGCCCTTTTATGGCCCTGATGAAAATCGCCTAGCTCTCCTGAAGCCACTATTTTTCTCTCAATATAACAAGCAGCTTTGGAAGAAAGAGGAAGGTTTACATTGGGATCGTGACTGGGAGGGAAAGAGTTAAATTACCCCTCCATGCCCACCACAGTCCCAGTCCCAATGGATAGGCAGACATGCTATTTTGGTTTTCAGAAACAGGTTGGTCCTCCAGCACCATAATTCAAAAGCATCAATTCTTCGGCGATCAGCCTTCTTTATGGTCCAGCTCTCACTTCCATACATCACTACTGGGAAAACCATAGCTTTTACTATACGGACCTTTGTTGGCAAGGTGATGTCTCTACTTTTTAAGATGCTGTCTAGGTTTGTCATTGCTTTCCTCCCAAGAAGCAGGCGTCTCTTAATTTCATGGCTGCTGTCTCCATCTGCAGTGATCATGGAGCCCAAGAAAGTAAAATCTCTCACTGCCTCCATTTCTTCCCCTTCTATTTGCCAGGAGGTGATGGGACGAGTGGCCATGATCTTCGTTTTTTTGATGTTGAGCTTCAGACCATATTTTGCGCTCTCCTCTTTCACCCTCAACAAAAGGTTCTTTAATTCCTCCTCACTTTCTGCCATCAAGGTTGTGTCATCTGCATATCTGAGGTTGTTGATATTTCTTCCAGCAATCTTAATTCCGGCTACCAATCACTTAATTCCGGCTACCAATCACTTATACCATAAAAATGTCTTCAAATTAATATTCTTATATCTTTTGACATGACATTTAGCTAAGTCATCCCATCTAGCTAAGTCATCCCACCTCAGGGTGCTGTGTCCAAATTTCAGGGAAGGAAATATAAGATAGGGAAAAGTTGCAATTTTGTGACCTCTAGAAAACTTTCAAAAATGTGAAAAGGGGGAAAGATCATTGCCTTTCCTGATCTTTACCTCAATGCAGAATATATGAAATAAAGTAGTTCTCAACATTTTCCTCCTCAGTTTCAACAAAGTTAAAAATGTATATAATATAAAATATGGCTGGCATGTTCAGGGTCTCACAGTGCCTTGTTACAGGGCCTCTAGCCATGGCCTCACTGGCATTGACTCAGCTGCTCTAATTATCACAACTTAAAATGCTACGATGCCATAGCAGAACACTTTTTAACATACAAAACAGTGGGAAATTCCTCAGCACTCCTCATACTTTCCCCACCAGTCAAGTGCCCCTTTCAGGTCCCTCTGCTTCTTTCATCAACAGGAGGACATGTGTCCCCTTGGTCCTCTCGCCCATACTGTACACCCTTCTTAGTAAACTCAAACTCTGTCCTTCCTCACCAAGCCTCCAAGTGCCCTTTCCCACACTGGCCCCTTCAAAGCTGTATTTTGCAGATCAACACACATATAGACACACAGACAAACTAATGGGAAGAATGTCATTTGAAAACAATGGGACGCAACTTTGAACAAAGCTAAATAGCAGTCTTGGAGCCTTCTGTGACAGAAAAACAACAACAATCCTGTAAACTTGTGCATCAGTATCATGACCAGATATCCTCCCCACTTCCCCATATTGTATTGGTTTCCCTCCAGAGTTATGGGGAACCCAAAAGCTTGATACTATATCAATACTTTTTTGTATATTCTAAAACCGGCATTATTCTTCCATGGTTTTTAGATAATGCTATATACATATAAGGTAGAGTGGAATTGATCTAGGTCGCTATCATGGTCTAGAATAGGGCTATGCAATATATCGATATATCATCCAAAACCAGTTTGAAGACCATCTCGTGATATTGGTTTCATAATTTTCGACCTGGCCAATCATGGTATGTGTGTGTGTGCCATGCAGAAATCACAATATTGGGGGCAGGGGGCGGGGATGAAGCTAGCTAATACCTCTACACAGCTCCATCCTTATTTCAAACATTCTGATATATCAATATATCACAATGTTTAGCTGGTGATATATTGCGATGTTGAAAACCAGATATTGCCCAGACCTAGTCTAGAAAGATTTGCTGGTTGAGAAGCAGCAGCATTCCATAACTTTTGAGATTCTGGTGTTAACCTGAACTATGTTTAATGGATTGAAGCAGACATTCTTAAGGGTACATAGACCTCTTGTTGCTTAAGCCCTTCACAATTTCCAAAGATCATCCAAGCTTGAGTTATATCCTTATCATATTCAGACAGTAATGGCACAAGATGACTATGGGCTTCACCTACAGGGATTGTTTTCCTCTGCAGATTCACAAATACCAAACTTGTTATTATTTAACTGTCTGCAGTCACGATGCTGGGCTAGTTTTCTGATTTCCACAAGTATATTTGGTTAGCATGCCTTTTTACAAATCAACTATTTAAAGTCAGTAACATTTAAGAACGTCCAGCTACAATGATAACACACAACAGAAATGACATTTCTTATCATTTCTAAAGAATCTGTTGTCTGTTTTTTAAGAGCATACCAGTTCCTATAGCACAGGCCAACAAGGGTCATTAAGCACCAATAGGTCTCAGAATCTTTCTTCAGAGTCATTCACATTGTAGACTTCACTAGGGATCTCATTTTCCTTCCACACAAGATCTGCAGGGCAAAGAAGGCAAATGAACTATGAAAAATATAATCACTGCTTTTTACTGTTGCCTTTTTGTCATAAAAATTCCATTTATTTAAATTCCATTAAAAAGAACATTTGGCTGCCGAGAGCATAAATATATACTTTTCTTATATTTACAATTTTTCATTCTCACTCTCCAAAAAAGTCTTTGACATTTTCTTCAATCAACATATTTAAAACAATTTTCATGCCACAAACTAATGAATTTGTTCATGTAAACATGCATTACTGTGGGTGATTAGACATATGAAAAGACATGCAGACATACAAGATTTGTCAAGGTCTTCATATGGTACATTCTCTTTCAGCTGTGGATAGGAATTGAGAAACAGTTCATATGCTTGATATAGTATTTTCAGGCAATAAGAAAGCAGATAAACGGAAAGATCTGATCATTAAAGGGGCTATACCAGTAAGATAGGGGTTTTGCTCCAACAACAAATGGTATTGACCAGTTACATATTGACAATACAGGTCTAACAATTCAACACATTCCAACTACTGAGATTCATACACATACATTGTTTACAGTTTCAGGAAACTCTTAATTACATTATGTGTTTGAGTTGGAGCACTTGCAGAGTAAGGATCTCAACATGTACAAAAGTCCAATACCTTAAGAAAGTCACCACATGACCTGCTTTAAACTTCCATAATTCTAAATTATCTTGGATTCAGAGCCAACTGAGGCTTCTTATTTATTTATATTCATATCACACCTTTATTTCTATCATGGAACCCAAGGTGGCTGTGGCGTTTGCCTCCTAGGATGGGTCATAAGGAAAGGGTTAAAATAGGTGTGATGTGATTGGCCAGTGAGAATGCAAGGGGAGAATAAAAGTTAGAGTGAAGTTGAGGTTTGGGAGTTGAGAGTTGAGGTTTGGGAGTTGAAGAAGGAAGAGGGAGGTTTAGGTGTGGGTTGGTAGAGTTGTATTGTGAGAGAGTGAGGGGAATTGTTAGGTGGAGTCAGATAGATAGTTGGAATAATCAGTTTGGAGTTGTTAGGAACTAAGAAACTGACAAGAGAAAAATTAACTGAAACCATAAGCTTGTTCCTGCATTTAAAAATAAACTTGATTATTTGTTTATGTTAACAACTGACCGGACTCCATGTGTCCCCGTGAGATACAGGGTGGTGGCAGCGGAAAAAGCAATCGCAGTGGCAGCACAGGGTCAATAGACCGTCAAACGTCTGGGGGCCCTGTGTGTGATCGCCACTGTGGCCCACATGCAGTTCCCATGCAGTCACTCAGGCACTGACCAGACTCACAACTGTTTGGCTCCATCAGGAGGTGGCCTCCTGTCCTTTCAAGCTATTCTCTGGGAGTAAACATATTTTTCAGAATATATCCCACAAGATCAGAGACCAGGCCAGCACAACTAATGTCCTATCAGGCCAAGCACAACCCTAATGGGCAAAAAACATTTCTGGTGCATTGTTCAGACTGCAAGAGCAGAACAGTGAATAATATACACTCCTGGTAAGACGGAAAAGCATGCACGCCAATTTAGATCTCTTCACTACACTGTATATTTCACTGCCTATGAATAGCATTTGGAAATTGAAGTTGGTTCAGTATATAGCAGCTAAGTTACCACCTGGGACCTTTCGATCTGACCACTCAGGGCGAGATTTACTGATGCCGGTTTGTTCCATTCAAACTACTGGATCTAACCACAAGACTTTTAACAGACTGGGGCCAGGATATTTGAAGGCCCAGATACTCCCACACAAATTTGTACAGTCATAAAGATGTGCTGAATTTCTCCAAGGGCCTTTAGATCTAAGGTGAGTGGCTACTGTAAAAAGAACTTGCTCTGTCTGTGGGATTCCCTCCCCAAGCACATTCATTTACTATCATTTATACCAGGGAGGGGAGCTGTGACTCGCTAGAAATTGATGGACAACAATTCCCATCTTCTACAATTGTCCAAGCTGGCTGGTGCTGATGGGAGGTTTAATCCAAGAACATTTTGAAGGTCAGAGGTTCACCATATCTGATTTTTTAAAATCCTACACAACAAGAATTTGGGGCAGTGTTTAATGCAGATTTTCTGCTGGTGGTTTGTTATTTTGTTAGCTGCAATTTGGTCTTATTTGACTTTGGGTAGGGAGTTGGGGCAATTTTCCTGGAGATCACACATGGAGGGGGACATATCAACACCCATGAACAATAAATGCAAACTCTGTGTGTGTGTGTGTGTGTGTGTGTGTGTGTGTGTGTGTGTGTAATATAAGGTAACACTGACTGAGTGCAATTGGAAGGAAATGTGGACCTTAACTGAACATCCAGCTCCTTATTACAAGTTCCAGTGTGATCAGTGATTCTTACTTTTTAATGAACAGAATTAAAGCCCCAGGCTTTCTGAGGTGAATTTTTTTTAAAAAAGTATATCACAGCATTAAAATATTTAAAATAATGGTTATAAGCAGCTTTGAGAGCCAAATAGTCAAAATGTCAGATATCACAAAACTATTAACAAATTCATTTTCTGGGAAGTAATCCCAATATTTAGGGGGGGGGGATGCATTATGGCTGAAACCAGACAGAGCAGACTTAGGAAGGATCATATATGCTTTCCTATTTTTCAGGCATTGCAGATGATGTCTCAAGTTCTGTGGCAGAGTCAAGAATGGACCCAAGGTAAGGAGAAAGGTCGCTAATTTATGTACTCTGTGCTGGTGCTAGCAGACACTCCAAAGGCATTAGCAGCAAGGAAAAATGGAAGGAGCCTAAGACTACTTGAAGTTATCTTCAGGGCCAGAAATCTCTGTCCCCTCTGCTTTTCAGTCCTGTAATATTAACAGCAGCTGAAGTCCACACCACAAAAGCAATTACCCTTTTAATACTCGGTGTCCTCTTTCCTTTAGGTATAATGTAGGGTGGGGAGCTAACAAACAAACAGTAGGGAGCAAGCAAGCAAACAAACAAAGCAGAATGGACAATAGCAAAGCAGTGGATGCCTTCCATTGAAGTAAATGTCCTTAGATGAAAAAAGTCTGGTTTTCCCCACTTTAAAACAACAACGACAACAAAGGTCTATGGAAACATATTTCTAGGCTACATGTAGTTTTGGCTTGGTTCCACAAAATGAACTGTAGAATTGCCTCAATTTAATTACTACCCCATGAAGCATTCTGACAGCCCCAATGCAATGCTTAGCAAGCGTTTTACCTCAGACAGCTTCAAGATGTATTGCAGCACTGAAATTACAATACATACCATGACTTGTTCTGTCATCCCACTTTGGGAAAGCAGCAAGCTTGTCTCTTTAATAAGCTGTCTGATATACCACCCATTTCACCTGTAAAAACAGAGGTAAAATGTAACTAGCCATAAGTTAGCATTCTAACTGCAGGCATAAAGCTTAATTTTAAAATCTGTATGTTTATGTGTGCATATATGAATATTGTGTGTGTGTGTGTGTGTGTGTGTTTTGTTGTTGTTGTATAGTCGTTTAGTCGTGTCCGACTCTTCGTGACCCCATGGACCAGAGCACGCCAGGCACTCCTGTCTTCCACTGCCTCCTGCAGTTTGGTCAGACTCATGTTTGTGGCTTCACGAACACTCTCCAACCATCTCGTCCTCTGTCGTCCCCTTCTCCTTGTGCCCTCAATCTTTCCCAATGTGTATGTGTATACATACATACATACATACATACATACATATAAAAAGCAAACAAACTAACAGATATACACATGTGCTGAGGAGCCATGTTGTACTGGTTTAGGGTGGAATCCTATTCACCCTCAACAGATAGTAGGTTTCACTGAACTCTATGGGACTTACTTCTGAGTGGACATGTATAGCATTGCTCTGTTAATCAGAGGATTATTCAACAAAACCTTCATTTGCTTAATCAATGGAAGTTAAAGGCATGCTTGTTACTGATCTAAAGCTAGTTTGGGTCTAGTGTGTTATAGACCAGGAAACGACAAAAAAAATGACAAAGGTGTCTAATCCTTACAACAATGAACAGTAATTTTGGTTTATTAAACTGCAAATTATCTCACACTTCCTTCAATATTTCAGAAAGGTGCCCACAATTGAGGGTTTTGGTTATATGCCAATGAAGTTAATCAATTAATTGATGGATTAGTTGGTTAAAGGGCAGGTAATAAATCAACTTGCAATTCTTTCATTGGAAGACAGCCCTATTATATAGAACACACACAAGTGCACACACTAATCTTCAGATGTTTCCAGCAAAACATATTCAAATCTAATAACGAAGCAACACATTTCTAGCCCCTTCTGGCAATTAAACTCGGCCATTCCATGTCACCCAGTATGCACATGTTAATTACATGTCCACGTGGGTCATATGTCTTGATAACATGCAAACTTATTTCAACAGAAAAGAAATGAATTGCACCAGAGTACAAAAGACCAAAATTATTGTTGTCAGCAATATCTGTACAATAAAATTCTTAGCAGTTTATATAGAAATAAGGAAAGTACAGCACTGGTTAAAAATTTCCTAAAAATCAGATAAAACAAAAAATGCAATTGTTTTTCACAGATAAAAGTGACCCATGTACGAAACTAAAATAAAAATTTAACAGTAGGAATCAGAGTCCAGCAAAGCTTGAATAAGCATATACATTTTAAAGAGGTGTTTAAAGATAAATACTGTCCCGGCCACATGAATTACCCAGGGGAGGGCATTAAGGAAAGCAGTCCAAGAAAGTCCATTTCTGCATTGTCACTGGTCAGGGAATACTGAAGACCTTAAAGATGACCTTAGCAGTAGTGTGGGCAGGTGTCTGCTAGATATACCAGCCCCACTCTGTTTAGGACTTTCCATGTCAGCAACAAAAATCTTGACCTTGCACTACACATACTAGCAGCTGTATTTTGCACTAGCTGCTGATAGTTAATCGGATGCAAGGACAGCCCCACATACAGCACACTGCAATAATTTAATTGTGACCTAACCAATGCATGAACCGCCATGGCAAGGTGTGCAATATTCAATTGTTCCAGTTAGAATGTGTTTGATTATAAGTTTTGCAACCAATAACAGAATTTAAATAATATAACATGGGAATCACCAAGTGCAGCTCTGTTTGTGTTTTTAAAAGCTGTTTATGTAAAACTAGTCATTCCAGAATATGGACTCAAATCCTGATGCATGTTCTGTTAAATGCCCAGCAGTGTAGATAGCAGCACACACTCGAATGCACACTTGGATGGAAATCTGATCAAGAAAAACACAACTTAAGTCACTGTGAAAGAAGATATTGGAGCCCTTCAAGTAATCTGGTCAATTGTGGCGAACATATGGTACTCAGAGCCCTCTCTGTGGGAACACGTGCCATCACCCCAGCACAGAGTTTGTTGGGGCAGCATGTGCACCAAGTAGAGCCATGCGTGCGTGAGTAGCCGGTTTGCCACCCACGGGCTGCAGCAGAAACGTGAATGTTCCATTGTGCTATCTTAAAACACATCGGTGCAGAACTGCCAGTAAGCCTGGCAGCATTTTGCTCCCTCCCGCATGAGCGGGCTTGAGAAGTACAGCCCAGCAGGCTAGCCATCAAATCATAGGATTGTGGGTAGTTGGAAGGGAACCCGAGGCCCATCTAAGTCCAACCCCCCCCCCCCACAACGGTGCAGGGATCTCAACCACAGCACCCATGGCAGATGGCCATTCAGCTTCTGCTTTTGAATCTCCGGCACTTTGTGATAAATAAGTGGGTTTTGGGTTGCAGTTTGGGCACTCGGTCTCTAAAAGGTTCGCCATCATTGATCTAGGTGAAAGGCAATATACAGGGGTGCCGACTTATAAAAAATATTGGGGGGGGCCCATACCAGGGTCCTGCTCCGGGAAGTTTTCTAAATTTTAGATGAAAATTAGTGAGTTTTAAAGTTTTTTAAAAGTATTTTAGAGTCATATGATCAACATTAGAACCCCGAAAACTCAACTCTCTATAACTCCACACTCCGGGAAACTCGACAAGCCTGAAACACTTTTTGGCTTTGAAAAAAGAAACAAAACATAAACACGCACGGTATTTTCGTAAAAAGCTAATTTAATTTACAGTAACAATTATGCTTATAGACTATTACAGAGCAGTGAATATATAGCTCTGAAAAGACTGAAATGATATTTAAATAAATCCTAAACTATCATTAAAAGAATAAAACATAAAATATTGCTGTCACACAGTAATAGCACTTTGATTAATAAGTGAAATAGCTAATTTAAGCTTACTTTGAATAAGTCTGAGGGTTCATTAAATAAAAATAATATCTCAAAGTTAATGCTTTAATACAGTTAATAAAGTTAATACAGTATGCCTAATACTGTATGTAAATACTGTAATACTGTATGTAAATAACGGGCTTTAACTGGGTCTTACACCCTAAAAATATTTAAGTATTTGAAAATACCTAATACAGTACTATAGTAATATAGAAATACAGTACTAAACTAGTACTAATATTTCGAAACTGAAAATTTAACATTCTTTATGTATTTAATTCTCTATTTTATAAAGATTTTTAATATCTGACAGTGAGTTTGGAGTAGCCCAATGCAAAAATCCTGAGGATCCATGTGGATCCATGCTTTGTAATCACGTTTTTGCACCACTGTGACCCTAGGCAACAGTGGGTGCGTGATTTTTTTGGTGCAAGATGTAGCCATGGACATGCTATGTGATCTGATGGTGAATTTGCGGTGACCCAATGCAAAGATCCTGAGGATCCATGTGGATCTGTGCTTTGTAACCACATTTTTGCACCACTGTGACCCTAGGCAACAGTGGGTGCGTGATTTTTTTGGTGCAAGATGTAGCCATGGCCATGCTATGTGATCTGATGGTGAATTTGGGGTGACCCAATGCAAAAATCCTGAGGATCCATGTGGATCCGTGCTTTGTAACCACGTTTTTGCACCATTGTGGCCCCAGGCCACAGTGGGTGCGTGATTTTTTTGGTGCAGGCTGTAGCCATGGACATGCTATGTTATCTGATGGTGAATTTGGGGTGACCCAATGCAAAAATCCTGAGGATCCATGTGGATCCGTGCTTTGTCACCACGTTTTAAATGGGGAGGGAAGGAAAAACACAGAAGGGACAAGAAGCACAAGAGGGGTGTGCGGAGAAGCAGCTGGCTAAGAATGCAGGGGAGGAGTTTAACGGGGTGGGGGGGAGGAAAGGGAGGCAAAAGTCCCCCCCCCAAGCCAGCCCTCTCTCTCTCTCTCCCACCTGCATGCACGGAGAGGAGGAGGTGGTGGGCTGGAGCCTGCACGCAGTGTGACTAGGAAAGAATTAGAAGGAAGGACTCGGTCCTTTCCTTAACCCTCTGCTTGCCAGGAGGGCAGGGGAATCCCTGCTCTTTGTTGAGTTTGAGCAAACGCAGCAACAGAAGCGGGTGGGCAGTAAGACCCTGAGGCAGAATGCAGGAAAGCAGCAGCTTCTGCCTTCCCTCCGCCCGACCGCCCGATCTTATTTTTGCCTGATTTTTGCCTATTTTTGCCCCTGCGCTCCTGCGAGTCAGCTCCAGGGACCACACATTCGCTCAATAACACGCATAGACATTTCCCCTTACTTTTTAGGAGAAAAAATCTGCGTGTTATAGAGCGAAGTTTACGGTAATAATTTTCTTAAATTATTGGGGGGGCTGACCCCCCCAAACGAATTTTTGAGGGGGCTCGGGCCCCCTCAGGCCCCATGGAGTCGGCGCCTATGGCAATATACGGAGGTCTGCATTAATTGATGCAATGCATCCTTAATTGTTATTATTGTTTCATTGTTAGATTATTGTATAATCTTAGAAAGTGGTATAATTTTAGAAGTATCATGAAGAGATCCTACACTTCTAAACTTGCCACTACCCAACTGATGTGGGTTTTTAAAAATTGAACCAATCAACCCACCCACCCAGTTTTACCACCTCGATATATATTATTCTAAAAATGCACAAAGGCTGCAATCCTAACCCCACATACCAGGGAGTAAGCCCTATTGAATTCAAAAGGACATGCATCTGAGTAGACAGGGTGAGGATTGTGCTGGAAATATGACCCCCCCTAAAGTAAACAGTGCAACAAGAACCAATTGCCCTTCCTCGTGAGACAAGTTTATCAAAACAGGAGACATCAAGATCTGGAAAAGTGTTTACAAAGGCTGAAAGCAAGGATTTCTGTTCTCCAAAATTATGATGTCCAAAAATAAAAGGGGGAAAAGCCCTCCATGAATGAAGTAGTAGTAGTAGTAGTAGTAGTAGTAGTAGTAGTAGTAGTTATTGTTGCTGCTGCTGTAGATCACTTTCACATGGACTATTGTTCTGTGATGGACACAATACCTAGAGTCTAAGTTAGGCTTATTTCCCTTTTATATAAAGATAAAAAGCAAAGCTCTGAGTTCAGGGGCTACATGGGGAAAGAGTGAATGTCTTTGTATGATTTGAAGTTCATTATTATAGCAGCATATTGAAGCTACTGGTAAACTGAACCTGCATATTCAATATCCGTCTTCAGTATGGGTGGTACATGGATTAGCCTCAACACAACACCACGAGGCAAGTTTATTAGTACTGTAAGTGACAAACCTTTATTTTTGCATGTTAACATTCTGCTGTAATGTATGATTTATGGATCCCTCAGGAAGACCCTCTGTTTATAAATGTATCTTAAATAACGATAGACAGCAAGCCAGAATTAAGTGCTCCTCTTGCAGTAAAACAGAAACACACATAATGTGTTTTTTTTTGTACTAGTGTGTTATGTCTTACAAAAGCAAATTTTGGTTTGAGTGCTCAACCTAACAGTGATGATTAATAATATATAGTGTCATTGCTCATTTTGAAATTGCTTCCATAGGAGCTAATATAAAGAAATATGGTTTAATTCTGTGGTCTTTTACAAACCAGTCTCAGGAATGACAAATGAGGGATTCAGTCATCTAATATGAATCTGCACAGCAATTGTCCTTTTGTAACACTTTACGGCACAGTCCAAGAGACAGTGAAACTGGGGGAAGAGGGTGTATATATTTGTAGGTGTGGCAATGTGGTTAACAATGAAAACACCATGTTATATTGGTTTTACAGTATGTAGAATGATCCTCCCCAACACAAATTCTGGCCCCCAAAAAAACAATTTGGAAAGAGAAGATTGGTCGCAAGCACTTTTGTGCAAGTTGAGCCCTTCAGATATTAAAAATAAATAAACTGACATCAAAAACTACAATTCACCATCTCGTCTAACTTACATCTTTAGGTAAGTGCCAAAATATTGCACATTGAAAGTTACAGCTAGTTTTTTATTTGTAGCTAGGGTTGAATAATTGACCAGGATCTGATTTCAAAGTTTATATTCCAAATGCCCCCATTTTCTAAATTCTTCACTACTTGGGACAACGTCCTGCAGTAGAACAGCTGCCTTGGACATCATTCACAATGCTGAGTAATTTTAATGTAAATATACATGTGAGAATCTTAGGCACTATAATCTTAGGAACTGTACTTTGTGCTGGAAATCGTAGCTATCTGAGGATTAAACTACAGTTCCCAGGATTCTTTGTGGGAAGCTAAGTGGTTTAAATGCATGGAGTGGATGTGACCAGAGATAGAAAGGGGTCGGGGGGCTAGCTTCCAGGGATTGTGCATAAAGCCCAAATTTTGTATAGCCAGAACAATCTGCGACCACGCAAGTTAAAGGTGCGCTAGTTGCGTGTCGAGGTCCCCAATACACCCCAAAGAAAAACACAATTGACACTTAATTTTTGTTTAATTTTTTTGGCATAATTTTGGCCACAACTTTATTCAAATTACAGCAATGTGAGTGGTTGCTTAGGCATTGGTAGCACTAACTGCCCCCGCACGGGGACAGCTCTGACATTCGCACCCCCTGCGAAGTCAGGAAGGGTAAGTCACCTGGGGAGAGAGACAGGACTGGGAACCATGCCTCACCTCTCCCCAGCATGCTCCCAGGGGCTTGCGTGGCCCTAGCCCCTTGCCAGGGGGTTTCGGACAAAAGCATGGGGGAGCCCCTGGGTTCCTTTAACGGTAAAAGCCTTCAGCAGCAGCAGCAGCAGCAGCATTTTCGAGGGGCAGGCACAGCTGAATCCATACCCCTCCACCACCACCAGCATTTTGGGGGGCAGGCACAGCCGAATCCATACCCCCCCAGCAACCAATTCCAGACCAATGCCTAACTGCAAACCTTACAAGTTGTGACGATTTGCTACGCGGTAGGCGAAAACCAAGTGGCACACACTAATCAGCCAAATGGCAAAATTCCAACCGGGCCCCTGCTCCAAAGCAGACGACCCCATGACAGGCAATAGCAAGGTCAAGCAAACAGCCTAACATTAGGGAAGGGAGGGCAGGTGAGCCGAAGCACGCAGCGAAAGAGGACGTCCGTTGCTGCATGCCTTGTATTTAACAAATAGGGCTGCCAATCACTAAATGGCAACATCTAAATTTCCCCAGTAACAGCCCACCCCTGCTTACGAGTTGGCCAAACCATCTGCCCAGAAACAGCAAGGTGTCTTGGAATCCCCAACCGCAACACGTGCTCTCTGTGATGGAGAACACGCTTTGTGACTCGACTGTATATTGTTTATCTGTTTGTGAAACATATAAGCCAACTTTCCAAGGAAGCTGACAGTTTATACATAAACCAATATGCAGCTCTAAAATATAGTATCCAAACAATCAATGCCAATTGACTTCTGAACCACACATTCTAGAACAATCTAAAATTACTTTACCCTGTGCCAAAGCCTGTCAAAATTGTGATGCTTTTATCGTACATACCTCCCCAAACTAAGTGAAGCCATACTCTGGCCGATATCCACAATCGAGGCACCGTAATCAAGAATGCTCCAGTCCAGCTCTCACAACTTCTTAAATGACAAGAGAGTAAGATTCATGGGCTCTGGTGCCAGAATCTGCAGTTACAACAAACGATTCCTTTACAATATACTTAAACCAGGCCATTTGGGCATTTATATAGGTTGCCTGTGCCTGGCTCCTTTCAAATGTTTTGCCATTGCATGTTCCACCAGATTTAGCTTCCAAACAATCTTTTAGGGCCAGTCCCATATAACATGGCACTAGCAAGGTACAAGATTCTTATTCTCCTTAAGTGTGCAGTTGGCATATCAGATTTTGACATTTTGTTCCTTCTGCAATCAGATGCAAGGATTGTAGACTAAGAATGCTGCAGATTTAGAAGACGGAAAGACAGGAATAGAAACTAGAAAATACAGCAGAAGAAACTTGCAGAGTGTGAGGGGAACAGAAACTGGTAAACCTTTATCCCATTCATAGCAGAGCCACCAGTGCTTGGCAAACCTAATCAAGCAGGCCTGTGAATGCCAGTACATATCTTATATCGACTGATAATCTGGCTGTAAATTCATGACTTATGCAGATCCTGCCAGGTGGGCAATACTATGGAAAGAACATTTTGACTTTCGGGGGGAAAGTGCACTAAGCTATTCAAGTATCTACTTTACTTAACAGTAGTGAGGAACTCAGGGCTAGGGGCTGAATGTGGCCCCCAGGATTCTCAGCCTGGCCCTTGGGACTCTCCCTAGGCCACACTCCTTCCTGGCCCTGTTCCACATCCTCGAGTGTTTTTGCCTGGTTGTACTGTGTCCTTGGTCTGTGATAATGACACTTGCTTAGCTGGATAGAAGATGGAGAGGTGTTCATCTAGATACCTCTAGTTTATTGTAGAAAAGGTTAAGCACATCTATTGCTCCACCCACTCTTGTCTCAGTCCCCACCCACCACTTGTTTGCTTATGAGGAAATGAAGCCCTTAGGCTGCAGGGGGAGAGAGAGAGAGAGAGAGAGAGAGAGAGAGAGAGAGAGAGAGCGCACTTTTATATAAACTAAAATAATTCTGGCCTGCCATCTAAACTGTATGAAAAATGGCTTCTCAACTAAGCATTCAAGGCTGCAATACTATATCTACTTAAATGAACTAAACCCCATTATATCCCATGGAGCTTTCTTCCAGGTAGACATATCTAGGATTATGCTGGGGGGAGGGGTATGGATATCTATGCAAAATATACTAATATTGTTTAAAGACACCATAAAGGTCATGTATCACCACCCTCTATGACAGTGGTTCCCAACTGGTGGTCTGTGGACTTAGAAGTTCTGTGTAACCCGCTCATGTGGCAGCATTCACATAACAAAAAGTACCATAAATATATCAACAATTTCAAAAGCAGGGGGGACCATGGCTTGCCTTTTGAAAAACAGGCGGTTCACAATACTTAGCTAATTGGGAACCACTGCTCTAAATGAATAAATAAAAATAGGAGGAATAACCCATCTCTCTCTCTCTCTCTCTCTCTCTCTCTCTCTCTCTCTCTGTGTGTGTGTGTGTTTGTGTGTGTGTAAAAACAAGCCTTTTTCTTTCTTCCCATTAAATGAATATGCCTCTCTCTTTTATTGCATCTTTACTGTAAGTTTAATCGTGTCCCTGCTACACCCTGTCTACATCTGCACATTAACTGCCCCTCTCATTTTCCCCAGCAGGAATCATTGACAGTCCTGTACATGGTATTTTCTCTGCTTCAATGGCTTCTCCCTACCCCCCCCCCATCCATCATCATCCTCCCCCAGCTATCATCATCATATTTTGAGGATTTTGATACAATTTCCATTTTAAATACTGAATGCTTAAATCCATTTGTAATCTTTTAAAACATACTCAGAAAGACCAAGCAAGTCTCCCCCGCCCCGTTTTTTTTTTAAAAAAAAAATATGAAAGGCGAGGAAATAATCTTAAATCGCTTTATGCAGCACATGAAACTTCAAAATAATGAGAGCTCTTCGATTTAGAAATGATTGGGGTTCTAAGCACACGAATCATAAAGAGCTGTAAAATTATTAGAACATTTCAGCATTTTTGTAAGCATTTCAATTCTGAGGTAATCAGGGATTCTGGACTTACAGAGCAATTTACCTGGCATTTGTAGGAAAGCGTCACTCTTTCAGACTGAAGTACACTTAACAATATGAAGAACTCCAATAATTTTAAATTGCTGTATATCACACATGCCCAGAAATCCAATTTATCCCTTAAATAAAAACATTGCAACTTCACAAGTACAGAAAGGCCCACCCACAACATCAAATCAATCTAACCTGACCAATTTGTGGGTCAAATCAGTCAATTTATTTCTTCCATCTTAGGAGTTATACCATGAAGAACTATTATAGACAATTTTTTTAACTCTCTTGTGTATTAGTACATAAAAATTACATTTTCCTTCCTTAATGCTGTGGCATTAAGCTATCCTGAAGTATATATTCAAGTTGCATATGGGACAACCTCATTTATCTGAATGCCTTAGATGACATTTGAATGTTTGCATAATCAGATGGTTGCATTCAGAGGTCTGTGTTTTACCATATATTACATAGACATGAGGATACAGGACAGGGAAGTTTTGATAATGAAGATACTGCATTGTGTGCCGTACGCAAGTACAATACATCATTACATTTTGTAGTCATTAAATAAATAAACCTAGGCAGATCTGAACTTTTAAAAGAGGTAAATTGCAATAAATTGCTGTAGCACTGAGTGCTTCTGTTCAGGGTTCCAGGCTGCCTTGCCCCCCCCCCCCCATTATGTTCCCCTATTGCATCAACACTAATACCACCCAACAGACAGACAGACCCATCTGCACAATACAGCATCATAGCACTTTAAACAATCATGGCTTCCTGCAAAGAATCCTGGGAACTGTAGTTTGTTAAGGGTGCTGGAATCCCAACTCCCAGAACTACAATTCCCAGAGTTCCTTGGGAAGAGGGATTGACTGTTAAATCATTCTGAGCACTGTAGCTCTGTGAGGGGAATTAGGGTCTCATAAACACTCAGCTCCTTTTATAAACTACGGTCCTCGGGATTGTGGGGGGCATGACTGTTTAAAGTGATACGATACTGCTTTAAATTGATGGGGCAGATAGGGTGACAGCATTCCATGGTCACTAAGCATGCTGAGTCTTCAGTGGGCATGTTTTTGGAAGTAGTATCCCCCATTTTCCTGTAGTTATTTTACGGTGCTGCAAGGCTTGGGATTCCCCCAAACATAGTCATAAGGTAAAGGGACCCCTGACCATTAGGTCCAGTCGTGACCGACTCTGGGGTTGAGGCGCTCATCTCGCTTTATTGGCCGAGGGAGCCGGCGCACAGCTTCCGGGTCATGTGGTCAGCATGACTAAGCCGCTTCTGGCGGACCACAGCAGTGCACAGAAACACTGTTTACCTTCCCGTTGGAGCAGTACCTATTTATCTACTTCCACTTTCATGTCTTTTCGAACTGCTAGGTTGGCAGGAGCAGGGACCAAGCAACGGGAGCTCACCCCATCGCAGGGATTCGAACCACTGACCTTCTGATCAGCAACTCCTAGGCTCTGTGGTTTAACCCACAGCACCACCCGCGTCCCTAAACATAATCATACCTCCCTCTATTTTCTCACTGTTCCTGTTTTGGCTAGTTTGGTTAGTTAGAACCTGAATTT